>NC_068990.1:26895157-26898048 GCF_001194135.2 Octopus bimaculoides
ATTACTTCCTGGAAAGTTCCAAGGAAGGGGTGGAGGGGGATGAATTACTTCCTGGTAAGTTGCGGGGAGAATTACTTCCTGGAAAGTTCGAAGGTAGGGGAGGATGGGGAAGAATTACTTCCAGGAAAGTTCCGAGGAGGTGAAGGAAGTATTTACCGGAAAGTTCCGAGGACGGCGGCAAAGTACTTCCTGTAAAGTTTCGAGGACGGGGTGCGAATTACTTCCTGGAATGTTCTAAGTATGGGGAGGAGGGGAGGATTACTTCCTGAAGAGTTCCAATGAAGGAGGGGAGGGATTACTTCCTGGAAAGTTCCAAGGAAGGGGTGGAGGGGGATGAATTACTTCCTGGTAAGTTGCGGGGAGAATTACTTCCTGGAAAGTTCCAAGGAAAGTGGGGCGAATTACTTCCTGGAACGTTTGAAGGAATTGGAAGAATTCCTTCCTGGAAATTTCGGGAGGGAAATTACTTCCTGGGAACTTCCGTGGAGGGGGAATTACTTCCTGGAAAGTTCCGAGGAACGGGAGGCCCTTTTGATTTCTTCTCACTCATTTTTTTTTACCTGTAGACTCCTTTGATTTCTATTCTACTTGGATGGGCCCTCCAAGCAATTTGATGTTTAAAATCCTTTTATATTAGAAATTGTATTAAAAGATTCTTGAAATGCCTTGTATGTTGCAGAAATATAACCAATTTATTGCTCATAAACTTTAACATCAACATCTTATATGGAACCCCTACGAACATGAGAATCCTGGTTGGGAATCGCTAATCAGTTGATGTTTGAACTGAAAACAAAAAGGTCAGAACAAAAACAGAAAGACTTTTATTGATTCTTACAATGACTAATAGAATTTGGGAAACAATTTAGTTAATACTACATTTCTGAATTCCTCTTGAGAAAGCATTTGATATTGTAGGGCATAGAATTGGCAGAGGGCTTTAGCATCATAACAGTACTTATATTTGTTAAGTGTTAGGTATGAGGTTGTTTCTCTGCTATTAGGTGGAACATGTCTGTGTGTTGAAAGTAATTAAAATGTAATAGTCAAGTATGTCCTGAAGACATATATTCAAGATAATTAGTGCCAGGTTAGAATAAAGTATTTAGGAGGTGATTATTTGAGGTCTGTATGTAAAAGTTTAGGTAAGATCAAACGTGGATAACACCTGTAACTTGTCCCCATTGTCTATGAAGTGACTTCGATTAAATTGTCTGTTGTGACTGTTTGGTAAGAAGTTTGCTTCCCAGATACGTGGTTCTGGGTTCAGTTCCACTGTTTGGCACCTTGGACAAGTGTTTTCTAGTAAAGAAAATACATGCCCAAAGCCTTCTGAGTCGATTTGGTTGACAGAAACTGAAATAAACATGCCACACACACACACACACACACACACACACACACACACACACACACACACACACACACACATATATATATATATATATATAAATATAAATTGATTTACTAAATTATTATACATATATATAATTAATTTAATAAATTATTTTTCTCGTAATTCTGTAACGAGATTATTTTACACTGGGAAGCTGGTGTGATTTCAGCGCAAAACGAATCAGTAGCGGCACAGAATTTGGAAGGATAGGTTGGGAATAGCTTTATCCTGGTAATGCGTGCTGAAGAAGCTAAGGTATATTATGCCAATGCAGAAACTAGTTCACGTAAATCCAAATACTTAAATGTATGTAAGCAGATTGTCTTAACCGAATTTGCCTTTGTTTAATTTCTGTAGTAATCACCAGTGTATTTTTTGGCGATTTAATAATGAGTTCTGACTGTTATTTCAATCAGATAGACATACTTAGTGTATCCTTTGATTAATTTTAACATATATATACAAGCAGTTTTTTTTGCGTTTCTTCTCTCATTCAATTTTTAGTTCATTATAATATGTAGTTTGTGCCTGATGATTATGTTTCAGATATTTCTCAACATATGAAACTATTAGTAGCACTTGAAGACATGTACTGTATCCTTCTTTAAATAAACAATATTTATCTCTCACGAGAAGGAGTACATTTTGGGTTGAAGTTTCAATCACAGAACAATACATTATATATATATTTCCAAGTTTGAAGTTTGGATAGAAATCCAGGCATAAAACAAAGGACTAAAAACTCTTATATGGACATATCTCTGAAATGCATATATATATCGCTTCACTGTCGGCTGACTCAGTCACATATTTCTCTCTGCTCCTACTTTTCCCTGTCTATCATCTCGACTTTCTAACTGCCTCTTTCTCATTTCCTGTCCTTCAGGACATTTTCATTTTCCTTTGCGTTACTCCATATTAGCTTGTCTTGCAGCCAAACGGCCTTTTTTTGTTGTATATGCATAATTATTTTATTTTGTCATGTTTGTTTTCCTCATTGTCCTATATATTCATTAACTATTCCCAGTGACTTCTTGCCACTGGCACCACCAAAAGTGGATACTCTCACCGTTAAAGGCATGAAACTGTTATGATCTTTTGGACGTGACTGATGAGGATTTAGCTACAAATTTTCCATTCGTTATGTTCTTTTTAAATCTTAGGAATATATGTAGATAATCCATTAGCTACTCATTGGGCCTTTTATACATTCTGCAGAGTGCTTGAAGGTTGCTATCTTCATACACCTTGATCCCCAGATCTTACCATTACATGTATATATGGCACGAAATTGCACTTGACCGTCTGGCCAATAACTGACGAGGAGTTGGTGACTTTCTGTCTTTGTTCTCCATTCATCAGGGCCTATAGTATATGTTTTTTTTTTCAACTTCTTTTCCTGTTTGTTGTTTGTTTATTACTTTACGTATTTGACTTCTGAAAATATATATTTGTATATTGGTATATATATATATATATATATATATATATATAT
>NC_068990.1:26900341-26903645 GCF_001194135.2 Octopus bimaculoides
CCCACTACCACCACCCCACTACCCCACCCCACTACCTCCACTACTACTACCACCACTACCACCACCACTGCTGCCACTGCCATTACCACCACGTCAACCACCACCACTTCAACCACCACCACCACCACTGACAGCGGGAAGAGGCAGCATTGTGAACACTGCCGATGCTGCTACGATTCTAGACTTCGATTAAGATGCATAACAACAATAACAACAACAACAACAACACCAAACTAATTAGTTATGTTGATTTTATAGCAGACTTCTAGAATTTCTAGTGTTTCACAAATCTCCAGCAATTATGTAATGTCAGAATCTTTGCATATCTACATATATTTGTGTATGTCTGTCCCTGTTTGTCTGTGAGTATGTGGTGTGTGTGTGCGTGTGCTTGTGTGTGTGTTTGTATAGTTAGGTGTATGTATATGTGACTTATATGTATTGGTGAGTGTGTGCGGATTGTGTTGGTATGCATGTGTATGTATGAACGTCTGGACTCTGTTGCTTGCTCTTCTGCTTGACTGATTGTCAGTGTGCAATGATAAACAGTAAAACAAATTATTAAAACATATCACATGTATAAAATATAGACATAGGTGTGGCTCTGTGGTAAGCAGTTTGTTTCCAAACCCCACGCTTCTATGTTCAGTGCCACTGCATGGCACCTTGGGTTACTACTACACTGCTACAGCCTTGGGATGACCAAAGCCTTGTGAGTGGATTTGGTAGACAGAAACTGAAAGAAGCCTGTTGTATATTTATATATATTTATAGGCACAGGTGTGACTGTATGGCACCTTGGGCAAGTGTCTTCTACTATGCCCTCAGACCGACGAAACCCTTGTGAGTGGATTCGGAAGATGGAAACTGAAAGCCTGTCGTGTATATATATATATACATACACACACACACACACACACACACACACACACACACATATATATAGTCTGGTGTAGCCTCCTGGCTTCCCAGTCCTCAGTCAAACCGTTCAAACATGCCAGCATGGAAAGCAGATGTTAAACAATGATGATGATGATGTATATGTATGTATGAGGTCGTCTCACATGAAATGTATTTTAAATGGGTTTCTTATGTGTCATCTATAAATGGATTTTTAATGAGTTTCCCTGTATATGCTTGTGTTTATTAACTCTTTTTCTTTCTAAACAATACTATCATTCAAAATTGCTACTCACAGCTCTTATGACAACGTTGACAACTGAACAATACTGAGTGATTTTCTTGTATGAATACAAGTTGGGTCACTCTGCCACCGAAGCTCTACGAAATATCACATGGAATTTTGGTAACGAATCTGTTGACATTTGAACTGTTCAGAGATGGTTCCAAAGATTTCGTTCAGGAAATGAAAGCCTTAAAAATGAACCAAGAGGGAGACCAAAATCAGTTATTCGGCATGATGAATTGAATGCTTTGGTTAAATGAAATCCATGAACAACAGTCAGAAAAATTGGATCAGACATCTCCTGGATCAGACACTTGAAAAAAATTGGAAAAGTCAAAAACATGGATAGGTTTGTTCCCTATCAACTGAATGAGATTTAAAGAAACAGACACCTTACAATATGTTCCATGTTGATTTCTTAGTTGGAAAGAGAACCATTTTTATATCGACTCATTATGTGTTGAGAAATGGATACTCATTAATAACTGCAGGGGGACTGTGGTTAGATGCAGGAGAGTCACCAAAACACTACCCAAAACCACCATTGCATCCTAAAAAGTTGATGGTCACTGTATGGTGGTCAACAAAGGGGATTATTCATTATTCATTTTTGCAACAAGGAAAAGCTGTAACAGCAACATCCTATTGCCAGGGAATTGATTGCATGCATGAAAAATTAAAAAAGAAGCAACCCAGATTAGTGAACAGAGATGGCCCAATTTTGCTTCATGATAATGCACAGCCTCACCCTTTTCAAGCCACGGTCCACAAATTACAAAGCCTGAATTATGAAATTTTGGCACATCCTCCTTGTTCTCCTGATATCTCTCCTTCTGATTATCATATATCTAAACACTTCGAGCTTGCTATATGCAATAAAACATTCTTAAATAAAGAAGAGGTAATCGAAGCATTCGAACAGTTTATCATTGTAAAAGATGACAAATTCTTTGAAGATGGAATATATGCCTTAGAGGAACGTTGGATGAAGGTCATAAGTGAACAAGGATCATATTTTGATTAAATAAAAAAAATATTCTAAATCTTAAAAAACAATTTTAATGTTACCTTTTTCAAACGTGACATTTCACATGTGAGACAATCTAATCTTTGTGTGTCTGTGTTTGGCCCACTCTACCCACTATCATTTGACAACCGATGTTGGTGTGTTTATTTCCCTGTAACTTAGTGGTTCAGCAAAAGAGATCGAAAGAATAAGTACTAGGCTTACAAAGAATAATTCCTGGAGTCGATTTTTTGACTAAAGGCGGTGCTCCAGCTTGGCTGTAGTCAAATGACTGAAACAAATAGGATTTATCTGTGTGTGTGTGTTCACCCACCACTTGACAACTGGTGTTGGTTTGTTTACGGGAACATGACTTAGCAGTTTGGCAAAAGAGACCAATAAAATAAGTACCAGGCTGATAAAAAAGTACTAGGGTTCATTGGTTTAACTAAAATTCTTCAAAGTCGTGCCCCAGCATGGCTGCAGTCTAATGTCTGAAACAAGAAAAAGGCACAAATGTATATAAGTAAATAGCACACACACACACACACACACACACACACACACAAATACACACACATACACACACACACACATCCACACAGAGACATCATCATCATCATCCAGTGTTTTAAATCCGGGTTTTGTCCCCGTTAACAGGGGTGGCCGGATCTACCACAATGACACAACGACTGAGGTAGGCATGTGTAGCCCACCCCAACCATTGGGCTGGCTGGCTGCCCATTCTCCTTTGCTATCATAAGTCTCTACCACCATTTTTAAGAAATGTGGGGGAAAGCTAGCTCAGGAAGGCAAGGACGCTACCCACTGAGACCCCTTTCGGAAGCCCCCTACATATGTACTCTTATTCTTTTATTCTTTTACTTGTTTCAGTAACTTGACGGTGGCCATGCTGGAGCACTTTCCTAAAGGGTTGAAGAAATCTACCCCAGGACTTAATCTTTGTAAGCCTAGTACTTATTCTATCAGTCACTTTTGCTGAACTGCTAAGTTACGGGGGGGAACATAAACTAACATAAGTTGTCAAGAGATGGCAGGGGGACGAACACACACACACACACACACACACACATAAATACCATACATATATA
>NC_068990.1:26906016-26919949 GCF_001194135.2 Octopus bimaculoides
ATATATATATATATATATATATATACATGCATACACATAGACTTATCTACGTACATACATTATATACATCTGTTTATATACATACATACATACATACATACATACATACATATATATACAACATCACGCATAGTTACATTCATTTATATACATACCTACATACATACTTTCATACGCACATACATACATTTACATATGTACACCCATAACCGTGTGCAACACTAGAGAGGATACAGCAAGAAAGAGGAGAGAAAGTCGCACAGAAATAGCAAACGAAAGGGGAAACATGACATAGGAAACAGAGTGTATAAATAAAGAAGATTCAGGCTCGTAACTATTGCAAGCGGTTTATAGATAACACCAAACAATCGTGTGATTGTATTAATGTTCATGTAAGCAAGGGGCGTGTAGTCGCTTATGGCTGTACAGCTCATTGGGTAATCCCTTGTATAGATTTGTGATAATCTGTGTTGCATAATGAGAAGGATTATGGGAAATTGATACACTGGAATGTTACAGAAGCTAAAATCCACGGATATTGTGTAGAGGGTTGAAGGTTGGTGAGAGGCTGTGATTTACAGGTGAAAGTGGGTATTTGATGTGGTGTTAGTCTATTGGCACATGGCTTAGTGGTCAGAGCATTCGGCTCACGACTGTTAGGTCGTGAGTTTGATTCCTGGTAGGGGGTTGTGTCCTTGAGCAAGACACTTTATTTCACATTGTTTCAGTCCACTTAGCTGACAAAAATGAGCTGTACCTGTAATTACAAAGGGGCCAGCCTTGTCACATTCTGTGCCACACTGAATCTCCTTGAGAACTACATTAAAAGTATACTTCTCTGTGGAATACTCAGCCACTTGTATGTTAATTTCATGAGCAGACTGTTCCATCAATCAGATCGACTGGATTCCAGTTTTGGTTTATTGCACATTATTTACATTATTTATATTATTTACGTTATTTACATTTGATGGATATTTGTCTTCATCTTGTTTGTTGTTAACACGTTTCGGCTGATATACCCTCCAGCCTTCTTCAGGTGTCTTGGGGAAATTTCGAACCTGGGTTCTCATTCCTAAGGTATTTTTCAATGTCATTATTATTATTATTATTATTATTATTATTATTATTATTATTATTATTATTTTGTATGTGTATTTGGTGTGCAAGATTCAAAATAAATGGAAGTGGAGAGATGAATTACTGAAGGGATTGCTAGAGTGCAATGAAATGATTTAAAAAAAAAACAAACTAGATACTGTTTATAAATAAATAAAGGACTGAACCAGTGCGTGTGTTTATTACCGGCATAATGCCTCTCCCAAGGTTTAATAGTATTATTATTATTATCATTATTGTTATTATTGTCATTATTATTGGTAGTCTGTTGGATGGGCATGGATGGCCTATAAAGAAATGAAGTACATTGTTTGTATTGCCATTGGGATTTTGAGGGCCTTGGACACAACTGGTTGTATGGTGCCACATTCCATTTTGACTTTTGGTGGTATAGAAGGGGTGAAAAGGGTTAAGTGGAAAGACATTAATCGACTTGGCAAGGCCATATGTTCAATGTAATTAGTGTGAAACATTGTCTCTCCATGAGAAAAGGCCCTTTTAATTTAAAAGGGAATTCTATAGATTCAGGTTCGAATCTATGTGCCCAAATGAAATCTACTCATAACACTCTCTCCCCCTTAAGGAAAAGAAAGTTTCACAGAAATTGTGTTATCATAAGAATGATAATACAATTGATCGATACCCAAACAGCACACAACCTGCTGAAATGTGTTAGACATGAAATCTGGGCCCTGACTAGATTGAACATCATCTGGCAAACCATTGTTTCTTTTGTATCCGTAAAACTCTGTCAGTCATCTGACAAGAGGTTTCTGCACACAGAAATACTCTTTTAAACTAACATCAACCTCAATGGATTCATACTCTGTATACATCATCACAGCTCAGGCATGTAGGGTGTATATATCTGAGTCAAATATCTCATGTTGAATCGTTTATGGCTGGCAACACTATTAGTGAATGCTTGGCTACTGAACTAAAACTTTGTTTTAGAGATGAATTAAAAATCACACTGCAGAAGAACAATGTCATCGATTCAGGGAAGAAGACAGAGCTATTCACTGTTCACATTAGGAGTTTCACTGTTGGAAGGAAATATAAAACAGGAAGGGGGAACACAGCAGCGCTAACGAGAGATGTGAAAATAGAGGTCTGCTTTTAGAAGAATACCAGACGACAATACAACAATAACACAACTGACACCTGGTCTGTTGTAATGATGGGCATTCCAGTTGATCAAATCAATGGAACACCCTGCTCATTGAATTAACGTGCAAGTGGCTGAGCACTCCACAGACAAGCATACCTTTGATATAGTTCTCAGGGAGATTCAGCATGACACAGAATGTAACAAGGCCGGCCCTTTGTAATTACTGGTACAACTCATTTTTGTGAGCTGAGTGGACTGGAGAAATGTGAAATAAAGTGTCTTGCCCAAGGACACAATGTGCCACTGGGAATTGAACTCATGACCTCACAAACATGGGTTGAATATCGAAACAATAAGCCATGAACCTTCACTGACGATGACAATAGTGATGATTAGAATGGCAATGATGACAACACCAGTGGCAATGTTGAACGGTTATAACGATAACGATAACTGCAGCAAGGATGCTGACGGTGATGATGAGGAGGAAGAAGAAAATGATGGAGCCACTTGCAATACCAGCTCCATTTCAAGAGTTGCTTACTTTCAAAGCTAAGTGCATTAGTATTCATCTGTTTACTTTGTACACATTGTCTAATGGAAGTTTTGTTTCTCACCGATTCATAATTACTCCATAACTTTTGTTTCATTTCTCTTCACCAATGCATCAACTAACTTATGCATATATGTACCCGCCTGCCTGCCTGCCTGCCTGCCTGCCTGTCTGCCTGCCTGCCTGCCTGTCTGCCTGTCTGTCTGCCTACCTGCCTGCCTGTCTATTTCACTCCCTATCTGTCAATGATTCCCTCAAACTCTCTATGTGTCTCTTATTTATCTATCTACCTTCCTAACTCCTTATCCTTCTACCGATCTCTGTCTGTCTATCTCTCTCTCTCTATACCCATCTCTCTCTTTCCCCCCATCTCTCTCTTTCTTCCCATCTCTCTCTCTCCTCATCTCTCTATTTCCTCATCTCTCTCTCTCCTCATCTCTCTCTCTACCCATCTCTCTCTCTATCACCATCTCTCTCTCTCTCCTCATCTCTCTCTCCTCATCTCTCTCTCCTCATCTCTCTCTCCTCATCTCTCTCTCCTCATCTCTCTCTCCTCATCTCTCTCTCCTCATCTCTCTCTCCTCATCTCTCTCTCCTCATCTCTCTCTCCTCATCTCTCTCTCCTCATCTCTCTCTCCTCATCTCTCTCTCTCCTCATCTCTCTCTCCTGATCTCTCTCTCCTGATCTCTCTCTCCTCATCTCTCTCTCCTCATCTCTCTCTCCTCATCTCTCTCTCCTCATCTCTCTCTCCTCATCTCTCTCTCCTCATCTCTCTCTTTCTCCCCATCTCTCTCTCCCCATCTCCCTCTCTCTCCTCATCTCTCTCTCTCCTCATCTCTCTCTCTATCACCATCTATCTCTCTCTCCTCATCTCTCTCTTCTCATCTCTCTCTTTCTCCCCATCTCTTTCTCCTCATCTCTCTCTCTCTCCCCATCTCTCTCTCTCTCCTCATCTCTCTCTCTCCCCATCTCTCTCTCCTCCCATCTCTCTCTCCTCGTCTCTCTCTCTACCAATCTCTCTCTCTATCACCATCTATCTCTCTCTCCTCATCTCTCTCTTTCTCCCCATCTCTTTCTCCTCATCTCTCTCTCTCTCCCCATCTCTCTCTCTCTCCTCATCTCTCCCTCTACCCATCCGTTCTCTCTCCCTCTACCCATCTCTCTCTTTCCCCCCATCTCTCTCTTTCTTCCCATCTCTCTATCTCCCCATCTCTTTCTCCTCATCTCTCTCTCTCTCCCCATCTCTCTCTCTCTCTCTCCCTATCTCTCTCTCCTCCCATCTCTCTCTCCCTCTACCCATCTGTCTCTCCCCCCCCCTCTCTCCCTCTCCCCCCTGTCTGCTGCCAGACACCTACATACACCCATATCTCTTCACATATCAATTCACCTACTGACACTCATCCGCAGACATAATTTAATGCGTTTTAACTTGACGAGTCTCTCCAAACCGTTTCAGAAACGGACAGGCCATCAGGCTTATGGCTTGCTGGATGCTGACAAAAGCAAAACTGAGCTTGCAGCATCATCACCATCACCATTTGTCTTTTGGGGAAGAAGGCCAGACGGTGGGTCGAGTTGCCAGGTCACCTCATTAGATGTCTGCAGCAGAGATTAAGGATCTAAAGTGCAAAATCTGGGAGCAGGGAAACGGAATGTTGAACTCTGGGAATATGTTTTTAGATGCACAAGGTCACAAGTCACAAATGCTGATACATACATACGCACACATACATACATACATACATACATACATACATACATACACACATACATATATATATATATATATACATACATACATATATATACATACATACACACACATACATACATACATACATACACACATGCATACATGCACACACATACATACACATACATACACATACATACATGTATCTATATATGTATGTATATATATATATATATATACATATATATATATATACATATATCTAGACATATATCTATACATATATCTAGACATATATAGATAGATACATATATGCACACACACACACATATACATACATACATATATACACACATGCATACATATATGTATATACATAGAAATGTATGTACAGACATATGTAAGTATATATATATACATATGTATACATACATATATTTGCACTCTTTCATTACTGGTGTGACCAACTGAAAAAAATGTACTCCGTCTGGCAAGGCATAAATATCATGTAATAAGCACAGTATTTAAATGTAAGCTACTATAACTTTCATACTCTGATAGAACACATCACAAGCTTGTCTGACTGTTATACTATCAGAGCATGGAACTCAAAGTAGCTCACATTTAAATCTTGTGTTTATTAAATAATATTTATCTCTTGCCAGATGGAGTGCATCTTTTAGTCGATCACACCAATAATAAAACTGTGCAAACACACACACACACACACACGTGTAAGAATAATAAACTTGTGCTCTACAAAAGTATAGAGTAACCCAAGATTGGTATTTAGGCAGTATGTTACATATTCCAGTGGCCCCAAAATTACAGGTATAAACCTGAACTTGTAATCTGGACAGTATGTATGTATGTATGTATGTATGTATGTATGTATGCATGTATGCATTTATGTATGGATGTATTTATGTATGTTTGTGTTTATGCATGTGTGTGTATGCATATATTTCTTTATTGCCCACTGGGGACTAAACACAAAGGGGACAAACAAGGACAGGCAAAGGGATTGCGTCGATTACATCAACCCCAGTGTGTAACTGGTACTTATTTAATAGACCCTGAAAAGATGAAAGGCAAAGTTGACCTCGGTGGAATGTGAACCCAGAACATAATGGCAGACAAAATACCGCTAAGCATTTTGCCCGGCGTACAAACGATTCTGCCAGCTCATGTATGTATGTATATATGCATGCATGTATGTATGTATGTATGTCTGAATGTTTGTATGTATGTATGTATGTATGTACAACAACAGCCAGTTATTGCCAGTAAAGGTTTTAGATGCCAATTCTGTGCAAGACATTGTAGATCTTTGGCTGGGCTAAAAAGTCACATTCGATCACAGCACCGTTAAGTTAAGCTTCGTGCAATGGCCATACTCGATAACGAGGGGGCAGCCATCATATAATATGTATGTATGTATGTATGTATGCGTGTATGCATGTATGTATGTGATACATGCATGGTTGCCTGGGTAAGACAGAATTTGTTGAATCAGGAATATTTATTATCCCTTTTTGTTTATCGTTGGTTATATCAAAGAATTTTGTAGAAATAGAGAAGGGATCAGAGAGCATGTGTGCGATGGATTTGTTGTTTCTAAGTTAAGAAAGAAACAGCCATCATTATAGCGTGTCCTTAAATGGTTAGCATCATGTCTTCTACAAGTTTTCTGTGTTTGACTCAGAATCTCAAGTCAAGAATATTCTTTACAGATGTAGGTCTACCATGATGGTTATGGCTGGAAAACACTTGATGGTTGACCAGAAGGTAGACAACAAAAACATTCGCAGCTGCTTTGCTGCAAACAGAATAATAGAAGTAATTATAACTCTTCTCTGTATTTGGAGTTCAGAGTTCAAAGTATGACAAAGTAATTTTAGAATTTATTACTTCCAGTGTTGGTTATTTAAGTACAATTCAAGTATTTGGCATGTTTTAATCGGTCAAAAAAATCACAAAGTAATTTGTGGCATGATTCCAAGTTTGGTAATCAATATGAACATATTCTTGTTTTGTTTCTCAACATATATCATTCTCTGTAATTTTTTTGTTGTTACAAAGTCAACCTCCACCTATTTAATGCCTCATTTCTTCCCCTCCTTCTTAATTTATTATGGCCTATATAGTATAATTAATTTCCTTTGTCTTATCCGCCCCCCCCCCCCGGCTTCCCCTTACTATTTCCCTCACTCTCTGTCTCCCGCACCAACTCTCTCTCTCTCTCTCTCTTCCTTCCTTTCACAAACACAGTTATTTACTCTCTAAACACCAGCTTGTTATTAGTTCAGAGGTTCCTTCTCAATGTCCGTTTTAATTCTCCAAATTGATTCTGTCACATGACTTGGTGCTGTGTCAATCTCAAGAATCTTTATCAAAAAAAATGTAATAAATTCTTCTCTCTTGTGAAACCATACATCACTCACCAATATCTGTATACACACACACAGAGGCACACACTCATATACACAAAAACCAGGTACACAAGTGCTCCCCTTCTCATATATATATATACACACACATACAAAATATACATACTTACATATAGGTATACATAAGTAAATAGACATTTATGTGTGCATATATATATATGCACACACACACATATATATATACACATGTGTATATATATATAACCTATTTAATACCTTTATAAACAGGGCTAATTTAGCTATTACTCCATTGATTGACGGAAATGATGGACGACCTTAATCGATTTTTGCATCTTATTGCAATCTCATTAAAGGTGCCTACATCAATTTCACCAATTCCAGAGAAACAGGCAGTCAATCTGTTTGTATACTCAAAAATTACAATAGCTACAGAAAACTGGAGCTACTAATTTGCATACTGTAAGTTTTAAGGCCTTATTTAATATCAAGGGCCTATCAACTGGGGTCTCAGTCCTCACAGTATAAATGTATATGACATATGTAACATATACCTGTATAAAAAGGGCTGAATTAACTTCTACATAAATTGAAAAAATGATGAACAACCTTCAATTTTTTAATCTTATTGGATTCTCATCACACACACACACACACACACACACACACACACACACACACACACACATGCACGCACATATATATATTTACACACACACACACAGAAAATGGAGAATACATACACAGAAAAATCAATTCATTTATGAATTGGAATAAACTCGCCTATATCGCATCCGATGCAAATCTCTAGACCAACAACTGGAATTTCAAAAGTCTAAGGTACTAATATTGAAGAAGTACCAACGATAAACACTAGTCCCATATACACGTGTAGAATTTTTGAGTATCAGTAATCAATATAGTGCTAAACTGGTGAACGCTTGGCTAATATATCCCTAAGAAAAATACCTTCTTTCCATACAGACTTATATATATATATATATGAAGTCCAGTGTGTGGCATGATTCTGTAGTAACGCCCCTTATATAAATATAAACGAAATATATATATATATATATATATATATATATATATATATTGGTGCCTCCTAGAATGGGGACAATCTCTGGGTGAAACCAATATGCACATAGACACATATATTTATGTACATATAATCCTTTGTGCTCTAGGCACAAGGCCCAAAATTTTGGGAAAGAGGGCCAGTTGATTAGATCAACCCCAGTATGCAACTGGTAATTTATTTATTGACCCTCAAAAGGATGAAAGGCAAAGTCAACCTTGGCGGAATTTGAACTCAGAGCTTAAAGACAGTCAAAATACTGCGAAGCATTTTGCCCGGTGTGCTAACGGTTCAGCCAGCTCACCATCTTTTTATGTACATATAATGCGTTCTGTGTTGTGTTACCTCTTCAACCATCTGTGAACAGTTTCATATCCAGTTTTCTATGATAAGAGTTTGTTAATCCTTCTCAAGAAAAACCAAAATCCAACAAACAAACTCCTATCTTTTGTTTACCTGCTATACCATGCATTTAACAGTTTATCATAAATTATTGCAAAAACAATGAAAAAGTTGCAAACAGCGATGAAAGAACAAACTGGTTTAGCTATTTTAGATAGTTTAGATATTAAACTGATTGACTAACA
Organism: Octopus bimaculoides; assembly: GCF_001194135.2. Classification (NCBI taxonomy): domain Eukaryota; kingdom Metazoa; phylum Mollusca; class Cephalopoda; order Octopoda; family Octopodidae; genus Octopus; species Octopus bimaculoides. The sequence continues at coordinate 26,914,570 of NC_068990.1, forward strand.
ATTAAGAAGTGATATTGAACCAGTGCATGTGTGTCACTATTATTGGCAAGATGACCCTCCCAAGACACAACAAGATTGAGAGATTATTGTTCTTTATTTCTTGCCCAGCACTATCTCTATTAAGACAGAAAAAGAACAAATGTTAGATAGAGTTTACTTGGGTGGGATTTGAACCCTGGATGCAGTGAATAGGAATAAAATGACAGAGCATTTTACACGCTATCCTAATAACTCAGTAAGCTTCCTGCATAATCTCCTTGCTTAGCCCTGTTTCTGTTAAAGGTTGACCTTTGAGAAGCGCATAGTTACTGTACCCATCAATTACATGTGTTATGAATATAGTTGGATGCATCAAACAGCATTTGCATACATAAAGAAAGACAATCATGTGTACACATACATGTGTATGACTACATGCGCATACACATGCATTAATAATGTGATAGTGTATGTTTGTTGGTAAATCATTATGTTTATATTTACACACACACACACATAGGCACGCACACACACACACACACAAATGCAGACGCACACATGAATAGTCTTAGGTGCGTATTCATACGACGCATTTCTCAATGTTGAAGTTCTAAACGAATTAGAGAGAATCATAATGGTTTTAACAATATTATATATCTACAGATCTCTAACTAGAAGTACAAACCAAACAACAACAACAACAACATCATCATCATCTTCAGCATTATCATCATCATCATCATCATCGTCGTCATCGTCATCATTGTCATCATCATCATCATCATCATCATTGTCATCACAACCATCTTCATCATCACCATCGTCGTCATCGTCATCATTGTCATCGTCATCGCCATCATCATCATTGTCATCGTCATCGCCATCATCATCACCAGCATCATCATCGTCATCATCATCATCATCATCACCATCATCATCATTATCGTCATCGTCATTGTCATCACCAGCATCATCATCATCATCGTCGTCATCGTCATCATGGTCATCACCATCACTATCATCATCATCATCATCATCATCACCATCATCATCATCATTTTATCATGAGATTGCATTAAGATGAACGGCTGGATTGCAGGTTTTGCATGGATCGTATGTTTAAGGTGTTACTACATGTTTTGTTTATATTTCCAAAGTTTTTTCTTTCTCTTTTTCTTTCAATCTCATGAAGCATCTCTCAATAACAGGTTACTGATTCAAAGATGAATCCATTCTGTTGTGGAAACACTCTTTTTTTTTTTTGTGTGTGTGTTAATGAGGATCTATGAAACTCTTCCATAATTTTCTGGATTACCTCTAAATACTGTGATTGAGGAATTATATAAGTCCCTGTCCTCAATCATTCACTCACCAAATTCTTAATCTATCGGGTTCTTAGATAAATTCATTTGTTTACTTCATATGTTATTTGAAGTAATGCAAAACATGTCTTTATCATAATGTTCTATATTTAAGAAATGAGGAATTATGTACATTATTTACATTAGTTACATTATTTACATTTGACGGATATTTGTCCTTATCTTGTTTGTACGTCTCAACACTAAAAAGGAAGACCATCTTCCCACAGACCCAGACATCGATGTGATTCTACTTTTTTACATTTACAATAACATAAGCATACTTATGTCAGACTACAAGAACTCAGCTGTCTTCACCAAATAATATATGGATGCGTGTGTGTCTGTATCTGTGTGTGTGTGACACTGGAATTATACATTTAAAACCAAGACACCCAACAAAAAACAATTTTAAAATCCAAATATATTATTTGTGAAAATATCAGGATTGCATTACTATTTATTGTTCAATATAAACGGTTAAGGTGCGTAGTTTCATTTTCCCTGGTACCCAGTCTGACTGAAAACTGCAGTCTCTCTCTCTCTCGCTCTTTCAAAATAAATACATTTATCTTAAATAATTACATATTCTACATTATGTACATTATTTACATTTGATGGATATTTGTCCTCATCTTGTTTGTTGTTAACACAATGTTTCAGCTGATATAACCTCCAGCCCTCATCAGGTGTCTTGGAGAAATTTCGAACCTGGGTTCTCATTCCTAAGGTATTTTTCAATGTTGTTGTTATTATTATTATTATTATTATTATTATTATTATTATTATTATTATTATTGTTATTACTATTGTTGTTGTGTTGTTGTTATTATTCTGGTCACTGCTTGGAATCGAACTTGGAATCTTGGGGTTAGCAGCCCATGCTCTTAATTACTACGCCATATGCCCGTGGTTAAGAGTGCGGGATACTAACCCCCAAGATTCCGAGTTCGATTCCAAGCAGTGACCTGAATAATAATAATAATAATAATAATAATAATAATAATAATAATAATAATAATAATAATATTCTTTGTAAGCCTAGTACTTACTCTATCGATTTCTTTTGCTGAACCGCTAAGTTACAAGGATGTAAACACACCAGCATCAGTTGTCAAGCAATGTTGGAGGGGGGTGGTAAACACAGATATACACACACACACACACACACACACACACACACACACGCACACACACACAAACACACACAAGCTACTTACCACACAACCACTCTCAGTAAAAATATCCTAAGCATTTAAAAACTGGTGCTCCATCGGTTATAACAACAATGGTTCCTCTTGATTGAACAGCAGAATATCTTGGTCATGAAATGAATGTGGAAGTGGCTGAGTATTACATAGTCGTGCATACACTTATTGTCGTTCTCAGGGAGATTCAGTGTGATACAGAATGTCACAAGGCCGGACCTTTGAAATACAAGAACACCTTGTTTTCGTCAGCTGGGTGGACTGGAGCTAAGTGAAAAAAATTTTTCTTACTCAAGGGCACACTGTGCCACTAGGAACCGAACTCATGACCTTACGATTATGAGCTGAATATGCTAACCACATAGCCACGGTCCCTTCACTTATGATCAACCAAATCACATACACGCACACAAACACATAGACTTTCCCAAGTACATATACACAAATCTATACATAGACACACACACAAACTATAAACAAAACAAAGAAGGAAAGAAGGAAGGAAAGGATGATGACATACTTTGTCACCCACGCACTTAATTTTATTGCAATTAGAGGTAATAATTAACTTGCGTCAATACAAAAGTATATAAGAAGATTGAAAAGCTTCCATCGAGCGTTGTTTGCATTAAGAATGTCTGTGTGTATATATGAATTTGTGTGTATACATGTGTATATATATGAATATATGTGTGTATACATGTGTGTATATGGATATATGTGTGTATATATGAATATATGTGTGTATATATATGTGTGTATATATGAATATATGTGTGTATATATATGTGTGTATATAAGAATATATGTGTGTATATATGTGTGTATATATGAATATATAAGAATGTTCACATGTGTATATATGAATAGATAAGAATGTTCATGTGTATATATATCAATATATGTGTGTATATATGAATATGTGTGTATATATATGTGTATATGAATATATGTGTGTATACATAAGAATGTTTATATGTGTGTATATATGAATAGATAAGAATGTTCATATGTGTGTATATATGAGAATGTGTCTGTGTCCGTTTGTGTGAGAGTTTGCATGCTGAGGATAATTTCAGTGCATGTCAATATTTATGTTTTTGCATGATGTCAGCATTTTTCAAGTCTGCCATTTAACGAGTCCCTGCAAGTTCTGATGATTATTCAGCCAATATTTGCCAGCTACATGTTATCCACTCAATGTCTGTGTGTTAGTGTACGCGTGCGTGTGTGTGTGTGTGTGTGTTTACACGTGTATGTGTGTCTGCATGGGTATGTATGCATGTGTGTGTGCTTGTGTGTGTGTCTCCATGTGTGTCTCCATGTGTGTGCCTGTGTGCACCTGTGTGTGTGTGTGTGTGTGTGTGTGACTGAGTGTATGTGTGTTTGTGTATGTCTGCATGTGCGTGTGTGTTTCTGCATGTGTGTCTGTGTGTGTAAGCCTGTGTGTGTATGAGACTGAGTGTATGCGCTTTTGTGTGCGTCTGTGTGTGACTGCATGTGTGTGTGTGTGTCTGCATGTACATGTGTGTGTGTGTCTGCATGTGTGTGCATGTGTCTGCGTGTACATGTGTCTGCATGTACATGTGTGTGTGTCTGTGTGTGTGTGTGTGTATGTGCACAGTCCACAAATGGACTTAATCGGTCAGTAACTACAAATAAGTTATAGATTTTCTTCGACAGCACTGAAGGCCACATATTTATAGATGTTCAATGCTGATGGATGAAGACGGAAACGATTGTGTGGTTATGTAATCTGCATGATTTTCTGAAGAGAACAAATTCTGAACAAGTGAAGTGAAATGGCAACTGGAAGCAATTCAAGACGAAGTTCTGACTTGAAATTTCACAGATGAGAACAAAAGCAGCACATTTTACAAATGGTAGCTGCAACTCAATTTTGATAAATGCTTTTACTTCATTGCTCACTTTAACTTTTACTTGCTTCAGTCTTTAGACTGTGGCCATGCTGGGGCACCAGCTCAAAGAAATTTTAGTCAAATGGAACAACCCTCACACTTATTCTTTTATTCTTTTATTCTTTTATTCTTTTATTCCTTTACTTGTTTTAGTCATTTCACTGAGGCCATGCTGGAGCACCGCCTTTAGTCAAACAATTTAGCCCTAGGACTTATTGCTTGTAAGCCTAGTACTTATTCTATCGGTCTCTTTTACCAAACCACTAGGTTACTGGGATGTAAACACACCAGCATCGGTTGCCAAGCGATGGTAGGGGGACAAAAATGGATGTTAAACGATGATGATGATGATGAATAGATAGATTGCTAGATAGATAGATAAATACATACTACACTTCATACTAATCCAACTGTTGACTCTGTAGGCAAATAAACAAAGAATGTGCTTTTAATGATGGCAATGATGATGACGATGATGATGATGATCCATGGCAGCAATAATGGTAGCACAAGGTTGGGGAGAACGATGACGATGAAGGAGACATTAATATTAATAATGATGACAGGAGAGGAATCAGATGAGGACAAGGAACAGAAGAGAAAGAACTGCATCCAACTCCCAACCCCGAAAAACCACAGAAAGTTAAAAGAGAAAAACCATAGCACCGCCTTATAATTCCGCAGCAAATATAGAGGAAAATATTTTGTGGTGTGTTTATAAGAGGGGGGGGGTGAAGGGGAGGTGTTTGAGAGGTTGAGTTACGGAGTGAGTGTAGGGGGTTGGAGATAGGGGGATTGTATGGTTGATCGGTTGGGTAGTTAGTGATGGCAAGAATATTAACATCAAAACCAAAATATACCCACAAATAATATGAAATTATATATACATGCACATACATATGCATATATATAT
>NC_068990.1:26920176-26921356 GCF_001194135.2 Octopus bimaculoides
GTATATATATATATATATATATATATATATATATACACACATGTGCACTCATATACATGTGTATATAGACACACATGTATTTATATGTGTATATTTATGCACACGCATATATAACACACACACACACACACATATATATATATATATATATATATATATATATGTATGTATAAATGTGTATGCTTGTGTGTGTATATGTGTCTCTATATATAAAAAAATATATTCATATATGTGTGTTTATATAAATGCATATATTAGTGTAAACAAATGTGTAAATACAAACATACCAATATATACAAATATAAACATTTATATGCATTAACCATATATATATATGTATATATATACACAGATATATATTTATGTATTCCTCTCTATATGTATATATACGTATCTGTATATATATATATATACATGCATATATATACAGATATATATATATATATGTTTATATATTATATATATGTGTATGTAAATGTATATATATATGCAAATGAATGTATATATATATATATATATATATATATATATATAGATATATATTTACATATATTTATATATATATATGTACACACGCACACACACTCATATATATATATATGACCACTGAAATGTTCAAAGAAACAACCAATACAAGCGCTAAATATGTTCTTTTACATTTACAGATTTAGACATTAATGAATGCTATAAAAGACTACAACAACAACAACAACAGACAAACAAACAAAAACTAAATCTACCACTACTACTGCTGCTACTACTACTACTACTACTACTACTACTACTACTACTACTACTACTACTACTACTACTACTACTACTAATTATATTTGCAAAAGCGTGTATGGTTTCGTTGGATTGAGCCGTATTTGTAACGTGTCATTGGAAGAGCTGCTAGTATTTCATTAGAACATTCTAGAAAATTGAAGATAATGATACGTTGTGGAACATTTACTACTTCACACTAAACAGCAAAGATTACCATGTATTGCCTATTGTCTACACATCTTTGCTGTAACCTTTACCTACGGATTAACTCTATCAGGATGAACTTGCTAAAAATTGAAATCTCTGCTAATGTGTATGTTCATTTGTGTATAATAAGCGAAAGAGAGAGAGAGAAAGAGAAGGGGGGAGTGTGTGTGTGTGTGTGTGTGTGGACGCGAGTGTGTGCGTGTTT
>NC_068990.1:26921771-26924271 GCF_001194135.2 Octopus bimaculoides
TATATATGTATGTATGTATGTATATATGGGTATACATGACAGATCTATTTACGTACAAGTATTTAAAATCTGTGCAAACATTCGTACATAAAAATATGACATCAGCTATAATTTGTAAATGAAGATTTTCAATGCAGCTGATGTAAAGACATATGCATATATGTGTGTGTGTTTGCGTGTGTATACACACACACACACACACACACACACACACACACACACACACACACACACACACACATATATATATATATATAGCAAGAGAGAGAGAGAGAGATCTGAGTGGTTGAATGTGGGCAAAGAAGCGTCTGCTACTCTTGCTCTGCACACATGCACATATAAAGATACATACATACATACACACTTGCACATATATGTAGATAAAAGCACACACACACACACACACACAAATAAACATATATATATATATTTATACACATATATATTTTTTCACACATATACATGCACACACACTCATACATATACACACACATACATATACACTCTCACACACACATATATGAATAGATACTGATACATGCACATGCGCATACACACATGCATACACACACATACATATGTACTCTCACACACACCATATATGTATAGATACTGATATATATTGTTTATATGGAGACATATCTATAGATATTGACACACACACACACACATATATATAACACATACATATATGCATAGGTTCATACACACACACACACACACACACACACATAACACATACATATATGCATAGGTTTACACACACGCACACACACACATATATGTATTTATACGTATATGCACACGCATATATATATATCCACATATATATCAGTTAATTGCATGCTACAATTTTGTTTTAACGAGTTTGCTGAGCATATTATAAAATATATTTATATTCTTTTTTAATAATAATGTTGCTGTGTGCGTAACCAACCAATACTATCTTGTTAACGGTTCACCATTATCAAGAATATCGCTGATCAACCATTTCCAAAGATATCTTGGTGTCTTGTTATGTGTGCTTACAGTATTAGTTGACAGTTCTTGTGTTTTCTTCTTTTGATTTGTATTTATCGGCGTTTCTGGTTATGACACGTATTGTCAAAAATGACAGGAATCTTTGTTGAGGAATCTTGTTCTATTTTGTTTCCTTATCACAATCTCTTAACACAGCAACGTTTTCACCTCGGCTCATAGTAACGCTTTGCTTCACATCAATCCAAATTTACCAAAAAACATTTCAAAAGTCTCTGATCATTTAAATAATGCTTAATACCATTATCTTTTATGGTTTCACTCTTTCACTCATTGGACTGCAGCCATGCTGGGACAGTGTCTTGAAAGGTTTTAGGTGAACAAATAAACACTGGTACTTCTCATTTTCTTTTTTATATCCGGTACTTATTTTAGCAAACAAACATCAACTGCTTTGAGAAAGAAAACGATAATGAAATATAGACAAGCAACAACTGGTAGCATTATTTATAAGGTTTACGAATTAAGTCTCTTCATTAACATAATATTGATTTCTTTAACATAATGTTGCTTGGGATGAGTTTGAACTCAAGGATAATATTTTCATTCACAGCTGGTGCCATGTAAACTGCACCTGTGCCAGTGCCACTTAAAAAGCACCTGTACTAAGGCCATGTAAGAAGCACCAGTGCTTGTGCCATATACATGTAAAATGTACCCAGTCCACTCTGTAAAGTGGATGGCAGTAGGAAGGGCACCTAGTGGTAGAAACCAAAACAGACTATAAGAGTCTGGTGTAATTCTCTGGCTTGCCAGTTCCTATCAAACCCTCCAGCCCATGCCAGCATAGAAAATGAACATTAAAAGATTATGATGATGATGTTGATAGCTTAACCACTTTGCTACTGTACCAAAGTAAACCATTCCTATCAAACCCTCCAACCCATGCCAGCATAGAAAATGAACATTAAAAGATTATGATAATGATCTTGATAGCTTAACCACTTTGCTACTGTACCAAAGTAAACCATTCCTATCAAACCCTCTAACCCATGCCAGCATAGAAAATGGACATTAAAAGATTATGATGATGATGTTGACAGCTTAACCACTTTGCTACTGTACCAAAGTAAACCATTGATAACTTGTATTGTTTAACACTTACTAGTCTAGTCAAACACATCATTCTGAGGTTTGCATTAGACTTACTGATTGATTATTCAGTTAATGCTACATAAACTTTGTCTTTGATTTCTATAATTGTCCATTGTATTTCTATGTCTTTAATGAAAGTTTGTTCAGAGCATTATAACTTTTCCTTCCCACAATGCACTCTCTCTCTCTGTGCATAATTCTAGGCTTTGATGTTTCCTTTCTGATTAAAGACTTTTAATATTCTTCTACTCTGATCTTTAGAGGCTGTTGCCTGACTTCATCAATGTTAGAATTTCCAAATTTTCACAGAAGGCATTCTGTGTGCATATCTTTAATTTAACCAGTGTCTAAGTTTGTTATATTTGGC
>NC_068990.1:26926321-26928470 GCF_001194135.2 Octopus bimaculoides
CAGTCCCACTGTGTGGCACCTTGGGCAAGTGTCTTCTACTATAGCCTCGGGCCGACCAAAGCCTTGTGAGTGGATTTGGTAGACGAAAACTGAAAGAAGCCCGTCGTATATATGTATATATATATATATATATATGTATGTGTTTGTGTGTCTGTGTTTGTCCCCCCAACATCGCTTGACAACCGATGCTGGTGTGTTTACGTCCCTGTAACTTAGCGGTTCGGCAAAAGTGATCGATAGAATAAGTACTAGGCTTCCAAAGAATAAGTCCTGGGGTCGATTTGCTCGACTAAAGGCGGTGCTCCAGCATGGCCGCAGTCAAATGACTGAAACAAGTAAAAGAGTAAAAAGAGTAAAAGAGAGTATGCATATATCATATATATGTATTATATATGTATATATGTATATTATATATTTGTGTATATATATATATATATATATATACATATATATATGCTTATTATTTATATAGTATTATTAAATTCAATTTATATTCTTATAACAATTTTATATAAAAATGATAGCATAATTAAAACTTATATCTTAATTTTAACTACGGACATAGTGATAAAGTTTACACTTAAAACAAATATATTTTAAGGTACTTCATACTAAATTTATAAATTAATCCACTGAAATATTACAGATATCCCCATTAATATACTAGTTTAAAACTACAAACCTTTTAGTTTTTTTGTTTCTTTTAACTGTCTTTCTTAACCTGTCGGTTTGTAGCTTTAAAGTAGTATATTAATGGGAGTATCTATAATATTTCTGTAGACTAATTTATAAATTTAGTATGAAGTACCGTAAAATATATTTGCTTTAAGTGTAAACTTTATCACTATGTTCGTAGTTAAATTTAAGATATAAGTTTTAATTATGCCATCATCATCATCATCATCATCATCGTTTAATGTCTGCTTTCCATGCTGGCATGGGTTGGACGGTTTGACTGAGGACTGGCAAGCCAGGAGGCTGCACCAGATTCCAATCTGATCTGGTAATGTTTCTACAGCTCGATGCCTTTCCTAACGCCAATTGCTCCGAGAGTGTAGTGGGTGCTTTTTACATGCCACCGGCACAGGAGCCAGTCAGGTGGGCCTGGCACCGATCATGTTCGGATAGTGCATTTTATGTGCCACCAGCACGGAGGCCAGTCAGTGGGTACTGGCATTGGCCACGTTTGGATGGTGCTTTTTGTGCCACTGGCATGGGAGCCAGTCAGGCAGACCTGGCATCGACTGCATTCAGATGGTGCTGTGGCCAGTACCTCCTGGCTGGCTCCCATGCCAGTGCCACATAAAAAGCACCATCCAAATGTGACCGATGACAGTACTCCTTGACTGACTCCCATGCAGGTGGCATGTAAAAAGCACCAACAGAATGTGGCCGATGCCAGTACACCCTTGCTGGCCCCCATGTTGGTGGCACATAAAAGCACTATCCGAATGTGATCGATAAGCACGTAAAAAGCACCAACAGAATGTGTGTGACTCTCAGAGTCACACACTTATTGCAGGGGTCCTTCAATTTTTGAATGAGGCCGTTGTCAGTACCATGTGACTGGCCCTCGTGCCAGTGGCATGTAAAAGCACCCACTACACTCTCTGAGTGGTTGGCATTAGGAAGGGCATCCAGCTGTAGAAACTCTGCCAGATCAGATGGAGCCTGGTGCAGCCGTCTGGTTCACCAGTCCTCAGTCAAATCGTCCAAGCCATGCTAGCATGGAAAGCAGATGTTAAACGATGATGATATATATATATATATAATATATATATAATAGGCGCAGGAGTAGCTGTGTGGTAAGTAGCTTGCTTACCAACCACATGGTTCCGGGTTCAGTCCCACTGCGTGACACTTTGGGCAAGTGTCTTCTACTATAGCCTCGGGCCGACCAAAGCCTTGTGAGTGGATTTGGTAGACGGAAACTGAAAGAAGCCCGTCGTATATATGTATGTGTGTTTGTGTGTCTGTATTTGTCCCCCCACCATCGCTTGACAACCGATGCTGGTGTGTTTACGTCCCCGTCACTTAGCGGTTCGGCAAAAAGAGACCGATAGAATAAGTACTAGGCTTACATAAGAATAAGTCCTGGGGTCGATTTCCTCGACTAAAGGCGGTGCTCCAGCATGGCCGCAGTCAAATG
>NC_068990.1:26928966-26934833 GCF_001194135.2 Octopus bimaculoides
AGAGAGAGAGAGAGAGAGAGAGAGAGAGAGAGAGAGAGAGAGAGAGAGAGAGAGAGACAGAGAGAGTGAGACAGAGAGAGAGATTGAAGGATAGAGAGAAGAAGGGATAGTGATTCAATTTTCTGCCATATATATTTAGAGATGGATATAAAATATTTCTGTGCATGTCTCAACAGCTATTCTGAATTTTTATATTAACTTTTGCTTATTGGCTTCATCGCGATCTTGGCACCAGAGTAAATGGGTAATTACTATAAATATTGGATTCCTTGACCTCAGAAAAAAGAAATCATCATAATTGTCACCATCACAAACATTGTCACCATCGTCCATTTTTTCCTAATCATCATCATCATCATCATCATCATCATTATTAATATTGCTATCATCATAAATTTTATCTCCATGATTTTCATTATTATTTAACGGTCATCACATTATTAGCAAAAGATATTACTTACCACCTTGCATCTATCTACATCTTGCAATTTTTCGAAAGGAAATATTCATATTTGGTACAATATGGTTTTAAAAAAATATATATACTAAGTTTCCAAAATGGACACCTGACTCACACACAAAAAAAAAAAAAAAGGTTTCCCATAACCACCAGGATTCGATAAAAATGTGACATCAATATAATGCAGCACTGATATGAAACTATATTGATGTAACCGAAATGATAGTACACCAGCTGTTTGAAATAATACTGTGCCAGGCATTGAAAATAAAACTACACCAGATGTTTTAGATAATGGTATCCCAGATGTTTAAAATAATAGTGTGCTAAATATTTAAATCAGTACACCAGATGTTTTAGATAATCGTATGCCAGATGTTTAAAATAATACACCAGATTAGAAAATTACTGTTTTCAAATCTCATGAGAGATATTCAGCAACAGTACTTTGGAGTAAAGATTATTTGCCACTATAACATGGCAGTCCTGGTTTAGGACTGGGTGGGTGTGCTAGATTCCCTTGTTCAAAAATATAAGGACACAGATAATGTTGTATAGCCAGTTGGAGATGATGTCACCTGGGGCTAAATTACAGCAACATTCGTCCTAAACCAGGACTGCCATGTTATACTGGCAAATAATCTTTACTCCAATATGCCGGATGTTCAAGATAGTAGCATGCTGGATATGTAAGGCGACAGTACACCAGATGTCTAAGATGGTAGTGCACAAGATGTTTAAAATAATAGTGTGCAGATGTTTAAAATATAATATACACCAGATATTTAAGGTAATAGAACACCAAATGTTTATGATAATTTCTATATGCCAAATGTTTAAGGTAATTGTACATCAGATAATACAGTTCTATATTTAAGAGATGAGGAATTATTTACATTATTTACATTTGACAGCTATTTGTTCTCATCTTGTTTGTGGTTAACACAATGTTTTGGCTAATATACCCTCCAGCCTTCATCATCATCAGGTCACTTCCTGGAATCGAACTCAGAATCTTGGGATTAGTAGCCCACACTCTTAACTACTATGCCATATGACTGTAGTAGTAGTAGAGGTAATAATAATAATAATAATAATAATAATAATAATAATAATAATAATAATAATAATAATAATAATAATAATAATAACAACATCGAAAAATTCCTTAAGAATGAGAACCTAGGTATGAAATTTCCCCAAGACACCTGATGAAGGGTCGAGGGTGTATCAGCCGAAACGTGTTAAAAACAAACAAGACGAGGACAAATATCCATCAAATGTAAATAATGTAAATAATGTAAATAACGTAGGATATCAGATGTTTAAAATTTGACAGTCAGTGCTTTCATCTCACAACAAATCATTTCTAATTATTAATTTGCATATCAGGACTGATGGGAATATTTGGAATAATTGAATGGAATAATTAAAAGGTCAACAAAAAATGAAAAAACAAATTTCTTGATGTAAAATTCCATAAGACACAGTGATTCAGTGGAAGGTAACATGAAAATATCAGTTCCTAATTAAAGCAGAAACCAGCAGTTTTTGAGGAGAAGGGTTAGTGGATGCCATCAATCAAAATTATGCCATCAATCAAAATTTTATTCATTGATCCCACAAAGGATGAAAGATAAAGTTGACTTTGGCAGAATTGGAACTCAGGATGCAAGAAGCCAAAAATTACAGAGAAATATCGACAAATGATGTCTCCAAAAAAGTGGAAAGTAAAAAGTAAGAAGAAAAAAAACCCAAAGAAGATTCTTAACACTTTGGAAGCATGAGTTTGGTTTAGCAGACCTGATTTTGTTTGATTCCATCCCTGGAAGACATGAAAATGGGTAGTGACATGGTTTTGTGTTTCATCATCATCATCATCATCCAGTGTTTTAAATCCATGTTTTGTCCCCATTAATGGGGGTAGCCAGATCTACCTCAGTGCCATAGCAACTGAGGCAGGCAGGGGTGAACAACGAGAGAAACAAGTGGAAAACAAGACAAGAAACATAAAGAATGACTCTTCATCAGTTGTCGGCTGTTCATCTAATGTGCTGGACTGGCCCTCATGCTGGTGGCATGTAAAAACACCCACTATACTCTTGGAGTGGTTGGCATTAGGAAGGGCATCCAGATCAGATTGGAGCCTGGTGCAGCCTCTGGCTCACCAGTCCTCAGTCAAACCTTCCAAACCTTGCCAGCATGGAAAGCAGACATTAAACAATGATGATGAGGATTATATATATATACACACACACATATATGATATTTACCATGTTTACCATGTGAACTACGTGAACTATGTGAAAACATGAGATAGATATTGTATATATTGTTTTTTTTTGCGCAGGGGCTCCTTGAGACATGCAATTTATTTTAAGGGTTATGCAAGGGTAAAAAGGTTGAGAAACACTGCCCCCAGGCCAACCAAAACCTCAGGAGTGAATTTGGTAGATGGAAACTGAAAGAAACCCATCATGTATGTTTTCGTGTGTGAGTATGTAAGTATATTTGGGAAAATATGTTTGCATGAAATATTTCTAGTATTGAGTATATCCAAACTTTAGAGATATCGGTTGAACATTCTTATTAAGCAATTACAGCATGGGAGACATGTATTAGTCATTCAAAAACATACCAACTTCACTAAAATATTTAATTTTCATCTCACCAACTCTGACCCACCGACTGACATGACTTCAATGTTTAAGTGAAGTCAACAGTCTTTGTGTGTCTTGGAATGGCTAATGTATGTCTTCCACACAATAATTGTTTTAGTTTCAAGACATGGTCTCAGATCAAATCACTTACATGATCGTGACGTCTCTGAAATTCTTATCAAGCCTTCCATTAGAAATGTGTGCATTGCATCTGGATTTAGTAAGATAACAGGGTAACAGTGTTTGTAGGTTAGGTTGGGAGGAAGATGAGAAGAACTAAAATAAGATGGAATAAAATTAAAGAAAATAAAATAAGATACAATAAAGCGGAAAAATGAAATAAAGTAAAATAAAATGAGACAACATGCAGTAGAGGTAAAGGTGTAGAAGAATTTATTAATTTTCTATAAAAATTTGATGGATATAAATTTATGCTTTTTAAAGATCATGGCTTTAACCATTTAGCATCCAGATTATTGTCAAATGTTCTGTTTATTCATATTGTTTTGAATTAATCATTCAATATCTTGTTGCTAAAAGACTGTGATGATGTAATTGTCCATTTGTTGAATGACATTGTAGGGTAGGTGTGAGAGTCCAGATCTGTTCTGTTTGAACACAAAACAGGATGACTATTCTGGCCGGATGTGGTCAGTTTAAACGCTAATGGGTTAAAGGTTTGTGGATATAAGTTTTAAAAGTTGTAAAGCTTATTTTATTCAATTTCAGCCAGGTTACTTGAGATACACCAACACAATAAATCTGATATTTCGTTTTTTGATTTGGTTATAAAAAAAAAGAAAAAAAAAAAAAGAAATAAGTGGAAATTTTACTGGTGAGTGTATTAAATTATAAGACACTAAATGAAACTCCCTAGACACAACCGAATCTGATATTATCGCACAGAAAAGAAAATCCATGAAGTGTTGTGGAGATCAGCTTCTCTGTAGATGTTAACATTCAAAATTACTGCAAAAGCACAACATCTCTGGTGAAATTATCCTAAATCTACATCAAAGCTAAGAAGATTAAGCATTTGCTCTCACACTCATAATCTCTGACCTGATTTGATATGTTAGAAATTGTTGTAAAAAACCTAGGATTTTTGGTGAAAAGGGAAGGAAAACTGAGATGACAATTCTATGTTCTGTAAATTGGATTCGGTAAAAAAAACATTATTGAAAATAAAAAAATTATAAAACTGTGAAAATAAAATAAAACATTAATGAAATTGAAGATGTATACCAGTCTTTTGACTATGGCCATCCTGGAGCACCACCTTCAAGGGTTTAGTCAAACAAATTGCCTCCCCGCCACCATTAGTTGTTTTTATTAGAAAGCCTGGTACTTGTTCACTTGGTTTCTTTTAATGAACTGCTAGGTTACAGGGACATAAAGAAACCAAGACCCCTTATCAAGCAATAATAGTAGAGATAAACACATGCACACACACACACACACACACACACACACACATTAGTTTTTGCCCACGAAGTCCAAGGTTATAGTAAAAAACACCTGCCAACAGATTCCAAGTTCGATTCCAAGCAGTGACCTGAATAATAATAATAATAATAATAATAATAATAATAATACCATTGAAAAATACTTTAGGAATGAGAACCAAGGATCAAAATTTCCCCAAGACACCTGATGAAGGCTGGAGAGTATATAAGCCGAAACGGTATGTTAATAATAAACAAGATGTGGACAAATATCCGTCAAATGTAAATCATGTAAATAACGTAAATAATGTAAATGACACTGTATCTGCACACATGGAATTGAAGTTAATTTGTTTAGAATGGAGGAATATTTTATGCAGCTCATCAGAAAGAAATCGGATAAAATATTTCCTTTTTTCTCATGGAATTTTTCTGACTGACATATTTCCAAAATGGAAAGCTTTTAATATATTTCATGTTCTTTCTTATTCATATACTAACTGGTATTTTTCTTTTTTTTTTTTTACATATTTTTCAACATTATAGAGAAAAAAATGCCAAAAGTATATATATAAAAAAAATAAAGGAATGATGAAAAATATAAAATTTAAAAACAAAAATGGGAATAATAAATTAAAAATGTATTTGTAAAATAAATAAATAATATAATATAATGCTACCTCCATGGTTAACCTTGCCAAATTATCCATTGGAAAAGTGGATTATTTTGAACTTTAATGACATATAATCTATATTTAGTTAAACATGGCGGAAAATAAAGAAGTGAAACAAAACAAGAAATGAAAAGGAAAGCAAAAAACTCCCAGTAAACCACTGACTAGACACAAGGTGCCAGGTCGGTTAGGTAGATCAGTGAGATGAAGAGGCAGCTTTGGTGTTTCTCAGGAATTAATCAATATTAATATTTTTGAAGATCATCTTTTAAAAGATGATACGAAAAGAGATGGATGTTTCTGTAGCTTCCTCTGTCTGTTTCTGGATACAAGGGGAAAGGTGGGAGAGAGAGGGAGAGAGATAGAGAGAGAGAAAGAGAGAGAGATAGAGATAGAGAGAGAGAGAGAGAGAGAGAGAGCACATGTGTATGTGTGTACATTGTACATATGTATATATGCATGTATGTATGTGTATATGCGTATGTGTATATATGTGTGTGTATATATATATATATATATATATATATGTAAATGTATCTATATAGAGATAGATGTGTATATATGTTTATCTCTCACCAGATGGAGTACTTTCTTTGTTGATCCTACCATCTCACTACAGTACGTTATA
>NC_068990.1:26935426-26936451 GCF_001194135.2 Octopus bimaculoides
AAATATATATATGTATATATATATGTATGTATATATTTGTATATCTATATAGACACATACACGCATATATATGTATATGTATATGTGTGTGTGTATATATATATATATATATATATATATATACACAGAAAGGGATAGCAGTGGGGGAGTAGCATCTGAGAAAGAGAGAGAGAAAGGGTGAGAGAGAGAGAGAGAGAGTGAGAGATAGATAGATAGAGAGAGAGAGAGAGAGAGAGATACAGCATCGAGATGAAGAGAAAAAGGGTGAAAGAGAGATGAAGTGAAGGAAGATTGAAGAATTTGAAAGTACTTTGAGAAACCAGAGCCAAGAGTTGTAATTGAGAGCCTTGTGGAGGATGTTAGTAGGTTACAGGGATTTGGTGACAAGAACGGTTAGATGAGACCAAGTGAGTGGTTTGTACAGAGACAATTGATAGCAGTTGTTAGTTAACGAATATCTTGTTCAATGCTTATATATTATGTAATGTGAATTTACTTTGCTTGCATCTCATTTCTGAGAGTTGTAGCAAGATCAAAGATCATATTCCAGGTTTTCAGGTTAGTTAACAGGTGATGATAAGATGTTCGTACATATGTATATCTAGGTTGTGTGTGCATATATATATACATATATAAGTATATTTGTGCAAGCAATAATAAATCTCTGAGCGAGGTATAAACAGTAGCTGCACAACATAGTGAAGTATATTTGCCACTTAAATGTGGTTAACCCTTAAGGGTGGATGCTACTGTAGCTTGTAGCCCCAGGAAGGCATCCCCTCCAGCTGGCTATTGACACACTTTCTGTGCCCTATCAGTATTTGCAAATGGAAGTCATCCTTCCCATCTTCACGATACATACATATATATATATAGAGTCAGGATTTGAGTGCTATTTTTTCAGCGTGGCGGTATCTCTTGATACCCTGTATTATAATTTTAAATAATTATTACCTTTGATGGTTTTTATTCCCATGCTGACCACTTGATAAGATCAATATTTTAAATATCGATCTTATCCTTAT
>NC_068990.1:26936865-26938677 GCF_001194135.2 Octopus bimaculoides
ATATATATATATATATATATATATATAAATAATATATACGTATATATGTATATATATAGGTGCAGGTGTGGCTGTGTGGTAAGTAGCATGCTTACCAACCACATGGTTCTGGGTTCAGTCCCACTGCATTGCATCGTAGACAAGTGTCTTCTGCTATAGCCTAAGGCCGACCAAAGCCTTGTGAGTGGATGAGTTTTAATTTTCAAATAACGCCACAAATTTTCAATGGGGTTCAAGTCAGGTGACTGGCTTGGCAATTCTAATAATTTTATATTGTGATTGACAATCCATTTTTGGTAGACTTCGCCGTGTGCTTAGGGTCATTATCCTTTTGTAAAACCCACCCTTCACAAAGCTGGAGCTTTCCTATAGAGTCCCATAAATTATTGTTCAAAATATTTTGGTACATCTCTGCATTCATTCTACCATCTATCACATGTAAATTGCCAGTGCCATTTGCAGAGAAACACCCCTACACAATGATGTTGCCACCTCCAAACTTTACAGTCGGAACTGTGTTTTTCGGCGAATAGGTGGTACCATCAAAACACTTCAGCTGAAACTATCTGCATTTTTTGTACA
The DNA here is from genome assembly GCF_001194135.2 of Octopus bimaculoides. Classification (NCBI taxonomy): domain Eukaryota; kingdom Metazoa; phylum Mollusca; class Cephalopoda; order Octopoda; family Octopodidae; genus Octopus; species Octopus bimaculoides. The sequence continues at coordinate 26,937,448 of NC_068990.1, forward strand.
AACATTCTGTATCTACGTCTATATTCACACATTTTATTCATATTATTTCTCAGATGCAAGCATTTGATTTTGGGAGAATTTGGTTTCTATTTCTAATGAGACAAATGCTTGTGTTGAACGTCTCCTGTTGGCAATTGTCATCCTTATTTAATTCTCAAATGTTCATAGAAACCTGATTATTTATTAGGTTTACACACAATATCATTTACTTATGAACTCTTTGACATTCTGTCGTCACACAGTGAACTACGAACAGAAGTGTTCTTTACATCATACGCTCCCACGTCATCTGTTTTCTATAAATACAAAATTGTGATTCAGCTGAGAGATCAAAAGATTCTAAATTTTACTGATGAAGTCTAATGAGTTGGAAATGTATGAGTAATTGGTATAAATGAATAAATACAAGATAGATTAACCATGCCCTTGTTTGTTTGTTGTACAAATGTGTTTCTCAAGATTTTTAAACAAAATAAACTGTGACAAAAAAAAAATTATGTTAAAAAATTGGAGAAAACGAATGTTAAATACAAATGATGAAACGAAGTAATTATGCTAGGTGAAAAACCAATTGTGCAAACTGTGAATATGTTTGAAGCAATAATGGATCTTAAACAGGTTATTTTAAATATGAAATTGTGGTTCTTAGTGATGCTAACCCTACAAAATAAATAGGAAAATTCTGTGCTAACAGACTCGTTTAATATTATATATACATGTTTTTATATATTATCTTTATTTAACATCTGCTTTCCAAGCTGGCATACATTGAACTGTTTGACAGGAGCTGGTAAAGCTGGGGGCTGTACCAGGCTCCATTATCTGCCCTGGTATGTTTTTTATGGCTGGATGCCCTTCTTAACATAACACTAATCACTTTATAGAATGTACTGGGTACTTTTTATGCAGCACCAGCACCTGTACTTTTTATGTGGTACCAACACTGACATCAATTCTCACACACACACACACACATATATATATATATGTACATATGTGTCTTTCTGTTTCCCATACTGGCATGAACATATATATATATATATATATATATGCATGTGTCTGTATATTATATAAATATATATTTGTGTATGCATACATATATATATATTACATATATATATACATATCATCATCATCATCATCATCGTTTAACGTCCGCTTTCCATGCTAGCATGGGTTTATATATATGTATATTTATATATGTATGTATATATATGTATATATATATAT
>NC_068990.1:26939701-26941565 GCF_001194135.2 Octopus bimaculoides
ATATATATATATATATATATATATATATATACATACACACATACACACATACATACATACATAGATATCGCATTGTATTTCTTTTATTTATATGGTTCTGTTTTAGCTGTCTCTGAAAGACCATTAAAGTTGATTCTTTGATTGACACCACCATTGCTGCCTCCTAATTAATGTCTCCTGTCTGCTCCCTAGCAATCTCCATCTAAACCCTTACCCATTCTCAACTAAGAAACCCATCGAATCAATTGCAACTCCCTGCAGAATATATATATATATATTCACCTCCATAAATCATTACAGTCTTCAAAGTAAATCTCTCGTGTTTAATCCAATTTCTCCATTTTGTTTTGTTGAAATAGAACTTTGTGTATAGAAACCCAAGACAGAACCATATATTTACAGTTTCAATAAGCTGTACATCTAGTGAAACTTTGAAATCATGATCTGTCTACTTATCTATTTATCTATCTATCTGTCTGTCTGTCTGTCTGTCTGTCTGTTTGTCTGTCTATCTATCATCATCATCATCGTCGTTTAACGTCCGCTTTCCATGCTGGCATGGGTTGGACGGTTTAACTGAGAATTGGTGAACCAGAGACTGCACCAGGCTCCATTCTGATCTGGCAAAGTTTCTACAGCTGGATGCCCTTCCTAATTCCAATCACTCCGAGAGTGTAGTGGGTGCTTTTACGTGGCACCGGCACGAGGGCCAGTCAGCCGGTACTGGCAACGGCCAGGCACGAAATGGTGTATTTTACGTGCCACCTGCACAAGGGCCAGTCGAGGGGCACTGGTAACGATCTCGCTTGGATATCTTACTGGCAAAGGCCACGCTCGAAATGGTGTATTATGTGTCACCTGCACAGGAGCCAGTCCATCGGTACTGGCAACAATCTCGCTCAAATGTCTTTTCACGATCAATCTGGTGCTATTTACGTGCCACCAGCACGGAAGCCAGACAGTTGCTCTGGCAACGATCACGCTCGGACGGTGCTCTTAGTGCTCCACTGGTACAAGTGCCATCATGATTTCACTTTCGCTTGCCTCAAAAGGTCTTCGCAAGCTGAGTTTAGTGTCCAATAAAGGAATGTCACGTGTAAGTGGGCTGGCTACACCCCTGGCAAGGGCCTTGGATTTTGGTCTCACTTGGCCTGCCGAGTCTTCTCACGCACAGCATATTTCCAAAGGTCACGGTCACAAGTCATTGCCTCGGTGAGGCCTAATGTTCAGAGGTTGTGCTTCACCACCACATCCCAGGTCTTCCTAAGCCTGCCTCTTCCACGGGTTCCCTCAACCGCTAGGGTGTGGCACTTTTTCATGCAGCTATCCTCATCCATTCTCACCACATGTCTATTGCCAGTGCAATTATCTCTCTTGCACACCACAACTAATGCTTCTTATGTTCAACTTTTCTCTTAAGATACTTATGCTCTGTCGGGGATGCACACTGACATTACTCATCCATCGGAGCATACTGGCTTCGTTTCCTGCGAGCTTATCTATCTATTCTGCTTATGATTGTAAAGTCATGAGCTCAATTCCCAGCGATGCAATGCGTCCTTAAGCAAACACTTTATTTCACATTACTTCAGTTCAATCAGCCAACAAAAATGATTAGCACCATTTTTTTCAAAGTGGCCAACCATATCCCATCCTGTGTGTCACAGTGAATCTCCCTGAGAACTACGTTAAGGGTACACATGTCTGTGGAATGCTCAGCCACTTGCATGTTTATTTCATAAACAGGCTGTTCTGCTGATTGTATCAACTGGAACCCTCAATGTCATAACTAACGGAGTGCCAGTTAGGTATATATATATACATATATGTATGTATATGTATGTATATATATATGTATGTATGT
>NC_068990.1:26942688-26943045 GCF_001194135.2 Octopus bimaculoides
TATATATATATATATATATATATATATATATATATATATGTATATATATGTGTATGTATATCAATATCTATATTTATCTATCAATCTATCTATTTATCTATCCTCTCTATCTATCTCTTGGTGGAGGTGCAATGGCCCAGTGGTTAGGGGAGCGGACTCGCGGTCGTAGGATCACGGTTTCGATTCCCAGACTGGGCGTTGTGAGCATTTATTGAGCGAAAACACGTAAAGCTCTACAACTTTCTCTCACTCTTACTTCCTGTTTCTGTTGTGCCTGTAATTCAAAGGGTCAGCCTTGTCACATTCTGTGTCACGCTGAATCTCCCTGAGAACTACGGTAAGGGTACACGCGTCTGT
>NC_068990.1:26943055-26950219 GCF_001194135.2 Octopus bimaculoides
CTGTGTCACGCTGAATCTCCCTGAGAACTACGGTAAGGGTACACGCGTCTGTGGAGTGCTCAGCCACTTGCACAATAATTTCATGAGCAGACTGTTCCGTTGATCAGATCAACTGGAACCCTCGGCGTCGTAACCGATGGAGTGCCATGATGTGTACGCATATATATCATGATCATCATTTAACGTCCGCTTTCCATGCTAGCATGGGTTGCACGATTTGACTGAGGACTGGCGAACCGGATGGCTGCACCAGGCTCCAATATGATGCAGCCATCCGGTTTGCCAGTCCTCAGTCAAATCGTCCAACCCATGCTAGCTTGGAAAGCGGACATACATACATATACACACACACACACACACACACACATATATATATATATATATATATATACACGTAGACACATGTACATACTTTTGTTTTCAAATACAACACACATCTATACATGCATGGACACACACATATCTACCTGTTTATACACCTGTTTGTGCATACCTATAGGAAATTAAGAATTTTATAAAATGCAGTGAGAAAAGGATTCGAAAGAAATGTACTTTAAAATTGACAGTTCTTAAGAGGAAAATAGATTTCTCCGTTAGATAATATAATTTGTGTGTGTTAGAGTAAGGCAAAAGTCTTTCTGTAGGAAATAACAATCATCTTCACTTTGATTTGGTTTCACTCATCTTCTTAACTGATTAATAACAACAATAATAACGACGATAATGACGGCGGTGACGGTGACGATGAAGAAAATAATGATAATTCTTTTATTCTCTTATTCTTCTACTTGTTTCAGTCATTTGACTGCGGCCATGCTGGAGCACTGCCTTTAGTTGAGCAATTCGCCCCCAGGACTTATTCTTTGTAAGTCTAGTACTTATTCTATTGGTCTATTTTGCCGAACTGCTAAGTTACGGGGGACATAAACACACCAGCATCAGTTGTCAAGCGATGTTGGGGGGACAAACACAGACACACAAACACACATAAATAGATATATATATATACATACATACGACGGGCTTCTTTCAGTTTCCACCTACCAAATCCACTCACAAGGTTTTAGTCAGCACCAGGCTATAGTAAAAGACACCTGCCCAATGTGCCATGCAGTAGGACTGAATCTGTAACCATGTGGTTGGTAAGCAAGCTACTTACCACACAGCCACTCCTGCGCCTATAAAGCCACTCCTGCGCCTATAAAGCTACTCCTGTGTCTATCAATAATGATGATGATGATGACAATGATCAATAATGATGATGAAAATAATGATAATAATAATGATGATGATGTTGACGATGATGATGATAAGAATGATAATAATAACACTAAAAAAAAGAATGATGATGATGATGATGATGACGATGACGACAACGATGATGATGATGAAAATAATGATAATAATAATGATGATGATGATGATGATGATGATGATGATGATGGTGATGATGATGATGATGGTGATGATGATGATGGTGATGAGGATGATGATGGTGATGATGATGATGATGATGGTGATGATGACGACAACGATGATGATGATGAAAATAATGATAATAATAATAATGATGATGATGATGATGATATTGAGAATGATAATAATAACACTAAGAAAAAAGAATGATGATGATGATGATGATGATGATGGCCATGGATATAATCTTATATCTATTTTCAATTTTTATGATCTTCTCTCAGATTATTTAGTTAATCGTCCTAAATATATTTTCTTCTTTAATCTTGTTATTTCTTTGTCTTTTTTTTAATGTCTTCTTTTTCATTTTTTTTTTATCAATTCTTTATGGATTTTTCTTATACGATTGTGTTGTTTGCTGTTTTTTTCTTTTTTTCTTTTTATTGTTTCTGTCTTTCATTCATTTTCTTTCTTGTTTCCCGAAAAATCTTTTTCTTATTTTTTTCTTAATTCATTTCCTTGTTTACTTTATTTGTTTATGTATTTATTATTTCAATTTTTTAATTTTTTAAAATTTTATTTTATCAAATTTCAAAATTCTTACAATGAAGTCAATTAATACGGTAATGATGACGACGATGATGATGATGACGACAATGGTGATTGTCTTGGTGATGACTACGTTTATGGTGATGATGCTGGTTATGGTGATGACAATAGTTATGATCACGATGGTTATGGTGATGACAGAAATGACGATGGTGATAGTGATGCTGATGATGATGGTGTGAAGGGTGGTGATGGTGATGGTGATGGTTATACTCTTGAAAAAGAAGACGATGATGATGATGATGATGATGATGATGATGATGATGATGATGATGACCACAAAGATGAGAATTATGAAAACGATAATAATGATAACAGAAAGCAGCAATTATATATGGAAGACATTTATTTCCCAATTTTGAAGTATATGTGTATTATTTTTCCTGTTCCAGATTCTGGTAGTTCCAACTGCTTATGGTAGTGGTGGTGGTGGTGGTGGTGGTTGTGTTGGTGGTGGTGTTGGTGGTTGTGTTAGTGGTGGTGGTCGTTGTTGTGGTGGTTGTTGTGTTGGTGGTGGTTGTTGTGTTGGTGGTGGTTGTTGTGTTGGTGGTGGGTGTTGTGTTGGTGGTGTTGTTGTTGTTGTTGGTGGTGGTGTTGGTGGTGGTGTTGGTGGTGGTGGTGGTTGTTGTGTTGTTGTTGGTGGTGGTGTTGGTGGTGATGGTGTTGTTGATGATGGTTGTGCTGGTAGTTGTGGTGGTGGTGTTGGTGGTTGTGTTGTTGTTGGTGGTGGTGGTGGTGATGGTGGCGGTGTTGATGGTGGTAGTGGTGGTTGTGCTGGTGGTGGTTGTGCTGGTAGTGGTTGCGTTGGAAGTGGTGGTGGCAGTGGTGCTCATATTGCTTGTTATCTTACTCCCTCTGACACGAATCTTTATTTTCCTATGATCTCTTTTTCACCCATTTTATGGTGGAATCATATTAAATCTTCTTCAGACAGAAGTATAACAAATTAAAAAGAGAAAATTCTCAATTTTACACGATATTGAAGCTATGCAACTAAATGCAATTTATAGGAACATTTCCATGAAATATGCTGCGGTTTACCTAAAACTGAAACAGGTAAAAGTAGTTATTTTAACATCATCTCCTTCAAAATAGTCATCTTGCACGACAATACACCGGTCCCAGTGTTCCTGCCACTTTTGGAATCTGGTCTGGAAGTTGTTTTCCGTAAGTGAGTAAAGGACCTGTGATTTGCTTTGGATCTCAACAACGGTGCTAAAATAGCAATCTTTGAGCTGCATTTTCATCTAGGGGAAGAGATGGAGGTCTGCAAGTGCTAAATCTGATGAATAGGGTGAATGTGGATGCGATACCATATTGCTTCTGGCAAGAAACTCACAAATGAGGAAAGCTCGGTGAAGAATCCAATTCTACGTGCTCCACGGGTCCAGTCGCTTTCACCAGGTGTCCTCCCTCAAATGCATCAAACTGTCACAGTAGAACTCACAATTAACAGTCTGTGGTTAAAAGCGCGAGCTACTGACCCCAAGATTCCAAGTTCGATTCCAGGCAGTGACCTGAATAATAATAATAATAATAATAATAATAATAATAATAATAATAATAATAATAATAATAATAATAATAATATCGAAAAATACCTTAGGAATGAGAACCCAGGTTTGAAATTTCCCCAACACACCTGATGAAGGCTGGAGGGTATATCAGCCAAAACATGTTAACAACAAACAAGATGAAGACAAATATCCGTCAAATGTAACTAATGTAAATAATGTAAACAGAAAGGTAATCCATCTTCTATATGGTTATTCATTATGCCAGAAATAGCAGACGTCACGTGGGTATATTCTAAGGTGCTTACCATGCATACCAACCATACTAGCAAATTCATTTCTCATTTATTAATTATTTCTTTCAAATTATGCCATCCAAGTGATTTCAGACCTCTCCATACCATTCAACTGACCTCCAAGTGACTTGACATCACAGTCATATCAAGGAAGGGTTAGGATGACCCTTGGGGTCATTTTAAATTGATTTCAGTTCAACCCCTCAGATCTCTCCCCAAATTTTCTTTACATTTATGGCAAATAAAATGTGTTTCTCTGTGTGTGTGTATGCTTTATGTACCCATCTGTAAAGATGAAAAATTCACATTTAAATTTTATATATTTTTTTGTATAATATTTGCGTATGAATATATTTTGTTTTGTACTGAGACATCTTTCATTTACATTTAAAGAATATGTGCATTAATATATTTTGTTTTGTGTAATCTTTATTTCACTCACTAGTTTGTTATAAAAGAAAAAAAAACTGCTTTTATTTTAAAAAATTGCATACTTAGAATCTCTGATGTTCAAAGTGTTTCTTTAAAGGCATCATAAAAAATTTAGGGTATGTACTGGAAAAAATTCATATAGAAAAGTTTAGTATTGGTTCTAACTTATTTCTTTTCTGTCAATACTTGTTTGTATTGAAATATTAATATATGAATAACCTAATCTATATAAACACTCAACTACAGATGTACAGAGATAGAAGATTACATATTTATTCTTGTTCAACATATAAACTGCAATAACAGAAAGTGGAGGTTTCAGGAAAGGAATTAAATATTGGAAACATATTAACAAAAAAGAGATGGAAGAAGAAACAGAAGGCAGTCAGATAGCCTGGCAGTTTATGATTTAAAAGAGAAACAGCTGAAGTGAATTAGAATTAATCATTTAGTAGAAAAGAAATTTCAAAGTACATTTTGATAAAAATAGATTAAAGTGGAATTTTAAAAAACTTCCTAAACAATGGAGAATTCAATAATTGCTTTCATTTAGTAAGAGTTATATGATTCCAACTAATTAATAAGCAGCCTCCTCCATTACACTATTAGTCAGATCAAAGTATTTTTCAAATTTATTGAAACTCAGAGTAAAGGTATTAACTGGGAAAGTAACTGTTATGTGACATTTTTTCATTACTATGAGCTCAAGTTTAAATCTCTTGAAGGTCAACTCTGTCTTGGTCTGTTTACGTTCAATAAATGAAATACCATTTCATGTGAATTGGTGGAATGGCTAGAGTGGTGCAGAATATATTTTGGTTCTTTGTGTTTTGAACTGAAACTTGTCTATTCACCAGTTTCCTTTATTTCTCACTTCACTGTATGATCCCACTATTAGATGACAAGGCAGCAAGCTTGCATTGCCTGATTTATAAACCCTAAAATTCACTCCATAATTGCCCATGGGCATATGGCGTAGAGGTTAAGAGCGCGGGCTCCCAACCCCAAGATTCCGAGTTCAATTCCAGGCAGTAACTCGAATAATAATAATAATAATAATAATAATCACACCGAAAAATACCTTAGAATTTCCCCAAGACACCTGATGAAGGCTGGAGTGTATATCAGCTGAAACGTGTTAACAACAAACAAGATGAAGACAAATATCCTTCAAATGTAAATAATCTACATAATTCCTCGTCTCTTAAATATAGAACTGTGGTAATTATTTTATCCACTCTGAAATGAAGAATGGCAAAGTAAATCTTGGTAGAATTTGAACTCAGAACATAAAGAGGAATGAAATGTCACCAAGTGTTTCGCTGAGTGTGCAAACGATTCTGCCAGCTTGCTGTTTCCATTTTTTGTTTAAGATATTAAAACAGAGGAAGAATGAGATGAAAAGTAGAGCAAACATGAAGTGGCATTTAGCCCTTAGGCCAAACAGGTTGTCATCTCAAAAACTTCAGCATCAAACTTTTGAATTGGACACTTAACCAATGATAAAGGTTTATGGAGTCCTTTATCTTGTACTTATTTTGGTCATTGAACTGTGGCCATGCTGGAGCATCATCTTAAAGTATTTTATCAAAGAAATCAAACTAGTTCTTTTTCATGTTCTTTAAGTTTAATATTGAGTCTATTATTCCATTTTTTGCCAAAATGCTAGTTATAGGATGTAAACAAACCAGCACCAGTTGTCAAGCAGTGGATGGTGAGAAGACAAACACAACACAAAGACACATACATACACACATGTATATGATGGGCTTCCACACAGTTTCTGTGTTCTAATCCTACTCATAAGGTATTGGTCAGCTCAAGGGCTGAAGGTGCCATGCAATGGAACTGAACCTGAAACCATGTGGTTGCAAACAGAGCTTCTTAACCCTACAACCATGTTCACATGTGGCTATGTATACCACACATTTGTGTACTTTTAATGGATAGATAAGCAAATCTATTCTAGATTTATCTTTCAGACTGTTCATTGTACCTTAATCCTTCTAATACAACACAACCACTACATGTGTGCATATGCATATGTGTGTGTGTGTGTGTGTGTGAGCACATACATTTATATCTGATACAAACAACCATTCTTATCACAAAATACAACACACACACACATACATATACACGGAATATATGAGCTGTATATAAAATGATATCGGGCATATTGATTGGCTGCAGGTATTCAAGTTATAAGACATGGCTGTGTTGTGTGATATATGTTATTTTAAAATATGACAAAGTAATTCTTTGCACAGATGAAGTATTAAAGATGAAGTCTTCTACAACACTATACTAAGCCTCTAACAGATGCAGAGATGGCTAATAATTATTGCTATGTGTAGTGTAACTATTCAAAGTTTCCTGATAAATTTAAGATTCCTAGCATATCACTTGATAGTTAAGATACTCATAAACATAAAAGCAGATGATGGAGTCTCTCACAAAAATTTCTTAAAATTAATATTTTCCCTTGCATATGAGGGAGTGCTGCAAAGTTCCTGGCTTTGAGGATATTGCAAAAGGCCTGGCTGCAGGCCCAGCCTCCTGAGTTCTTTTACAGGGCTTAGAAAAACTGAAGGACCGCTGTAATAAGTGTGTGAATCTGAGAGGGGAATATGTTGAATAAAATCATAATTAACTGATCCTTCTGTATTTTTTTTATCCAAAGCCAGGAATATTTTAGCACACCTTGTATGTGTACATATTGTGTGTCTATATACGTGTGTTTGTGCATGTGTGTGTATATATACACACATATATATACATATACATACATATATATATATATGTATGTATATATCTATATATCTATCTATCTCTCTCTCTCTCAATCACTCTCTCTCTCTCTCTCTCTCTCTCTCTCTCTCTCTCTCTATATATAT
>NC_068990.1:26950459-26954227 GCF_001194135.2 Octopus bimaculoides
TATATATATATATATATATATATATTGATAGGAAGGACAACAAAAGAAAGAAAGAGACCTTGATATTATGTAAATAGAGGAATTTATCTGTAAAAATATGTGACACTTATTCGGTAGCCATGATAAAACTCCAAGTTTTGGATGCCGGGGTGGGAGCCCATGCCAACATCTCTTCAGTTATCCAGCCATTGAAAATACCTGTGAAAAATGACCGTTAAAAACAAAGGGAAATTACATTATTTACATTTGATGGATATTTGTCCTCATCTTGTTTGTTGTTAACACAACATTTCAGCTGATATACCCTCCAGCCTTCATCAGGTGTGTTGGGGAAATTTCGAACCTGGGTTCTCATTCCAAGACACCTGATGAAGGCTGGAGGGTATATAAAATGAAATGTTGTGTTAACAACAAACAAGATGAGGACAAATATCCGTCGAATGTAAATAATGTAAATAATATCATGCATGTGGTCTGCAGCTGCTCAAAAACACCACCAAGGCACAACCTCTCATTGTGACACAATTCTCTCACCAAAACAATATACAATGCCATCGGAATAACCAAATGTCCAAAGAATAAACACTGAGAATCCCTATTTTTTGCTATCTACATTCCAGTGAAGGAGCTTTCTGTATCTATTAGAAACCAGCTCCTGCATTGGAGGAAGACTTCAGATTATTAAAAATGGAAGGGAGCATGCTTACATATATACATACACCAGAACTCATGAACAGTCAAGACTCATTTCAAAAGAACGAGGCCTTTTTCAAAGATAGATATAATTTTTTTTGTTATTCCTCAGTGAGTGTTTTATGATATACATTTTATTTATTTGTCAGTATTTACATTTAAAAAGAGAACTTAAAATATTCAATAAGATTACTGCAACATATTCATCGATAGCAAATAGCAAATATAATTGGAGAAATGAGGTTCCATTGGAGATGAAAAAGGCAATTGAATTTTTGGAAAATATTTACATATATGACATTATTACTGTTGGAGGGAAAGGGACAAATCATTCTAAATACAGGAAAACGTGTATATATGTGTGCATGTGTGTATGTGTGAGTGTGTGCGTATGTATATATAGATATTTATATGTGTACTTACATATGTATATTTACATATTATATATATATATACACATATATATATGTATGTATATGTATATATACATATGTATATACATATATACATATAAACATACACATACATATATGCACAAATAAGTATATATATATGTACATACACACTTACACACACACATACATACATACACAAGCATCCATATATATATATATATATATATATACACATACATACACACACATATACATGCACACAACTACATACATATATATTCATATATATGTATGTAGTTGTGTATGTGTAGATATATGTAAAATGCATGAAACTCTTGGCCCTTGAGTCACTCTGTTGCTTCTGCTAAATATTTATAAAAGAATACGCATATACTCATATTTGGAGTTCTGTTTCCTGTTTGCATCACCAAACCTATATGCATGTCTATCTAGCTATCTGTCTGTCTGTCTACCTACCTACCTACCTACCTACCTATCTATCTATCTGCGTATCTATCTATCCATCTGTCTGTCTGTCTGTCTGTTTATCTATCTATCTTCCTGCCTACTTATCTATCTACCTATCTATCTACCTACCTGCCTACCTACCTACCTACCTACCTACTTACCTACCTACCTACCTACCTACCTAAAACCTATCTAGCTGTCTATCTATCTATCTATCTATCTATCTATCTACTTACCAACCTACTTACCTATCTATCTTTCTATTTACCTACTCACCTACCTACCTACCTACCTGTCTGTCTGTCTGTCTGTTTATCTGTATATCTCTCTATACACACACACACATACACATATGTATATGCACACATATATGCAATTATATATGCACATGCATGTATGCATGTATCTGCAGGTGTTCTGCACCTAATGAGTTGACCAGGTGCAAACTGAAGCTATTGTTTCCACTCCAAATTTCCTAAGCCACCTCAAGGAATTTTGCATTATGATTTTTCTCCATGATCTGTTCAATTTCATCTCCTAGATTAAAGAAACTCTTCAGAATGACACCTCGGCTGAACCATCTTACCTCGGTGTGATATGGCAAGCCATAAGTAACACCTATATCTCTGAGAAGATTGTCAGACTGACGGTGATTCAGACCTCTAGTTCGGATGAAATTAACAGTTCAGACAACCACTTCCATGATGTGATCCATTTTGAATGACTTGCAACACAATGCCTCCTGGTGCAACATGCAGTGAAATAGCCAAAAATCATGTCCTCCAATCGCAGTCTGTACTTCCCCTCTGAACAGTGTCACAACACCTACTTTTTTCCCAATCATTGATGGAGCGCCATCTGTAGCCATGCTGACAGCATGGGATCAGTCCACTCCCTGTCCAGTGATTCAATGAGAGAGACAAACATGTCATTTGTTGTTGTGGCGTCCATCATAGGGACCAACTCCAGGAACTCCTTGGTGACAGTTAAAACCTTGTCTACACCATGAATGAATATGACCAGTTGTGTAACATCAGTAATGTTTGTGCTCTCATCAATTGCAACCGATGCAAGTACAAGATAAAAGATATATACACATATACATATATATATATTCAATTCAGCATGTACATGGATGAGGAGGTTTGATGCGGAGGGTTAGTAACATAGTTGGAGTTGTGAAAGGTATGCTGAGAGATAAAAGGTTGAGGATGAAAGTGAAAAGAGGGGTGTATGAAGGCGTGATTGTGCTGACTATGTTATATGGGGCACAGAGAGGTGGAAAGGAGGCAAATAGAAGTGATTGAGATGAGATATCTGAAGGCTATGGTTGGTGTGACACAGATGGACAGGATGAGGAATGAGGAGGTGTGAAGAAAAACTAACAACCAAATTGGATAGACGAATGTTGAGGTGGTTTATCCACATGGAGAGGATGGATGAGGAGTGGATGGTAAGGAGGGTGATGAAGGCAGAAGTGGTAGGCAGCAGAACCAGAGGCAGACCTCGGTTTGTGTGGATGGATGGATGGAATGAGGAAAGCTTTGGTGGTTGTAGGTGTTGGAGTGAGAGAGGCAAGACAGTTTATAAATGATAGGAAGGCTTGGAGAGTGTTTGTGGATGGATGAGTGAATTTGATGTTGCGCAAAGGAGTATGGAACCAGCATGGTGCAACAAGGGTAAACCAGCATATGCTGTCAGGCCCCACTGCTGATATTGGGGGTTGTGTTCTATGCCTTGACCTGAGCATAGGGCAGGGCTCGCCTCTTTGAGTTGGGAAATGAATGGAATGCCTGGTGTGTGTCTTGTTGTGGCTACCCCTTCCTAAAAACAAATGGGAAATAGGCCTAGGTATATACATCCATCCATCCATCCATCCATACATACATACATAAATACATACATACATATATATATATATGTAGGTTATGAGAGGTAATGGTGTCAGAAAGACCCAAAGGTGTCAGGTAATGCTGAGTAAGTCCTATGGATATATTTTCATTCCTCCACTTCACTCTCTATTTCGAATCTTATCTAAAATTAACTATTGCTTAGCCATTTTTTCATACCGTCTCCAATGAAGGGATATGATAAATATCCTGGAAACAGCTGTAAGACCTGTTTATAAATGTTCTAAAATTTTCACAGCCTTGCTTTTATATCTCATTCTGAAAAAAATTATATATATATATATATATATATATATATATAT
>NC_068990.1:26954334-26955396 GCF_001194135.2 Octopus bimaculoides
TGATGTAATGATTGCATTGGTCAATTAAATTGAGCCACTTAAAATAGTCGTATTGCATCACTTGGTATCCTGTTGCTTATTTTTATTTTATATATATATATATATATATAAAAATAATTAAGGGATCAGCAAAGGTTTGCTTCACCACATACCGAAGTTCAGAAATAGCAGCTAAAAAAGCTGAGACTCCAACAGATAGCATTACCTGTAACTCACAAAGGCACAACTGTTTATCCAGACATATTTTGTCTCTTTCTGTTTTATCTCCTCATTCCTTTCTGTTGAAGACACTTTCGTTTTACCTCTGCATCAAATTAATACATCTATTTGTATATTATGGTTGTTAAATAAAGTACTGTGTTCTTGCTAGTAATTAATATTAAAATAAGTGTATTTTAACCAGTTTCTGTAATTTAATTAAAATATACTTATTGCAATGAGCAAGGAAAGATGTGATGCAGTTCTAAATTCTGAGAGATTTAAGCTTGAAACATTGAAAAACAACATTAAAACTTTTAAACTAATTCAATTTTTTACATTTACACTGATGTGCAACAGTATTGAAACACTAGTGTCAATGTTTAATAATATAATTATTTGTTCTAATACAAAAGCTGTGTCAAATTCATGGAGGTTTGACACTACATTCATATTATTATAACTTTTGACTAATTCCAGTCAGTTTTTGTTCTTTTTTTTTTTTTAGGATAAATTATTCAACATTTTGCAGTCACACAGAATCCATAAAAAAAAACAACGACATATATATACTATTAAGTCTAAATATTTTGCTATTGATTATGCTAACATATATATACGGAAACATATATACAGATACTCATATATACCTCCACATACATGTTATATACATTTATATACAGCATAACATATACATACATATATAAAGAGACAGATATATATTATATGCCCATATGTATATATGCTCATATATATAGATGTATATATATATATGTGTGTGTGTGTGAATATACATATATATACATACATATATGTATATATATATATATATATATATATATATATATATATATATATATATAT
>NC_068990.1:26958446-26965989 GCF_001194135.2 Octopus bimaculoides
ACACACACACACACACACACACACACACACACACACACACACACACACACACACACATGCACATACAGATACACACACATACATATACATACTGATGTAATGAACAAGTCTCCCTTCCTCAAAATTTCAGGCTTTGTGCCTGTATTAGAAAGTATTATATTTGACAGAACAGTCTGAATGTAAAAGAGTTAATAATAATTTATTGTGGTGATAACAGTTATTCCTGTGGTAATTGAAAATTGGCCAAACTGTTTATCTAAGATGCTGAAGGATACTGCAACTGAGACTCACGTTGTCGTGCAGTCCTGTATTCTAAAAGATTCCTAAGAAAGATTCTTGAGATTTGAGGAAACTTGTTACCAAATCTCAAGACAACATCTCTGCTTAGTAAAATAGCATGGGGTCGTTAGATAATAATAATTCGTTAAGATTGAGCAAACTCTTCCGAAAGGTTAAATACACAGTAGAAGAGGACAATGCCATATGTAATAAAAGCAGAGACTGACTTTGTTTATGGAACTGAACAATATTTTGAGAGAATGTCTGTCTTTTTCTGTTTCAAAATGAAAAATACACAGAAATACACAGAAGCTCAAAAGTAGTCGGGAAGAAGAAGAAGAAGAAGAAGAGGGAGAAGAAGAAGAAGAAAAAGAAGAAGAAGAAGAAGAGGGAGAAGAAGAAGAAGAAGAAGAAGAAGAAGAGGAAGAAGAAGAAGTAGAAGAGGAGGAGGGGGAGAGGGAAAAGAAGAAGAAGGATGGGGAGGAAGAGGACGAAGAAGGAGGAGGGGAGAAGAAAACGAAGGAGAAGAAAAAAGAAAAGGAAGAAAAAGAAAAGGAAAGAGAAGAAGAAGGAGGAGGAGAAGGAGGAAGATGGAAGGGGAGGAAGGGGATGAAGAAGGAGGAGGGGAGAAGATAAAGTAGAAGTAAAAAGAAAAAGAAGAAAAAGAAAAGGAAGGAGAAGAGTTGGAAGAAGAAGGAGAACAGAAAGAAAGAAAAAGTGTGATTGTGTGTATGTGTGCGTGTACATGTATGTGCTGGGAAAGGAACGAGCATCAGAACGTTGGCAGAAGTAAGAGAGTTTGCCATTGTAGTAGAAAGCAATATTTTGGAATAAATTTCATTCCTCATTAATAGCAGACATAATAATTCTTTACAGTTGTTCTTCAGTTTGTCAAAACAAAACGGAATGGAATCAAGTGAAATCAAACAGTCTTTATGAAAGCAGAAGCTGTAGATATAAATCTTGTCAAATTTTGAGGAAAACAATCACCGCCCTTCTGGATTAGAAAGGAATATGACAGTTTTGGTAATTTTTATTTCTCTGCATTACAGGTGGCAATATCTTGATTTGCAGCTGATGCAGTAAGGTTGGAGCAGAAAAATATATTGCAGCATATTGCATTCTAGATTAGGGGTCTGTCTCCCTCATATGAGAGGAGAGTTATTCCGTCAGAGTGCTTATCATCCCCATGGTGAGAACTTACTGGCTTCAGTTGTGACAGGAAGCAGGCTCTGAATGTTATAATTAGAGGCCTCTTCCAATAATCTTTTCTATTCTAGGTACAAGGCCTGAAATTTTGGGGAGGGGTGCCAGTCGATTACATCGACCCCAGTACGCAATTGGTACTTAATTTATCGATCCTGAAAGGATGAAAAACAAAGTTGACCGTGGCAGAATTTGAACACATAACGTAAAGACAGACGAAATACCGCTAAGCATTTCGCCAGGAGTGCTAACGTTTCTGCCAGTTCATCGCCTTAGCCCCTTCCAATAACGTCATTCAGAGGGACATGCTGGGGGAACTGGCCTGCTCTATGGTTGCAGGATAATGCATGCAAGCCGAGTTCGCCAATTACTGCTCCACAATGACATATGTGTAGCTCACACACCCAGAGACCAAGACGCTGGGTGCTGGGTCACTCTAATACGAGTGCACTCATCACCAAGAATGGTACCGGTTGACGAAGAGGGAACCAAATAAATCATGTGCTGCTCTTTGACTGCAAAGCCAAAGGGAGGCATCTTCCAAGACAAATGTTGAGTAAAAGGAAGGAGAAATCAAAGACTCATGAATTTGTCTTGGAGACATCGTATATTGTGTTATTCTCAACCATAAATCTATTTATTTCTCCCTTGACACAAGCATGATTGTGTGGATAAGAAGCTTGTTTTGAAACCATGCAATCTCAGGTCCAGTCCAACTAGGAAACATCTCAAGGAAGTGTCCTCTACTATAACCATAGGCTAACCAAAGCCTTGTGAGTGGATGTGGTAGACGGAAATTGAGAGAAGCCTCTGTGTGCGTGTTTGCGTGTTTGCGTGTACCATTGTCTTATTAAATGGTTGTAAGTAAGCGTTGATATCTTACAAGTGAGTATGTATGTTTATACTGGAGATCTTACCTGAATGTTTATATTTTGTACTTTCACTAGTGGAATCGAAGGACCAAAATGTGATGCTAAATTGGAGGCACAAAGAGGATGAATTTGAGATTTAAAATGAGGAGTGATGTAACTCTGGTGACAGGCACAACCTTACCACTTTTATATTCATTTTCTTGTAATTTAAGGATACACCCTGACGAATCTTCACTACCATCCACTTTCTTTCCTTATTCGGGTAACCATGTATCTCCCTTACAGCCACAACCCTGTTGCTGTGTCTCTGTCATTCTTTAACCCCTCATAAAGATACCCCGTTTGATATTGCTCACCCCCCCCCCCCCCCTCTGCACTGATGCAATTCAAAAAGCAACCAGTGCAGTTTGTAAATTTAGGAAGAAAAACCATATCAGACATTGGAGCCTGGTGTAGTTCTCTGCTTGAATCTGAGACTAAATGGTTGGGAAGCAGTCTCCTTAACTACACAATCCCACTTGCACCTTCCTGTGCAATTTTTAACCACCTTTAATAAAATCAAATGAAATAAAATCACATATAAAAAAAACAATATAATAAATAAATGAACAAAATGTAAACATCATCATCATCATCATCGTCATCGTTGCCTAACATCTGCTTTCCATGCTGGCATGGGTTGGACGGTTTGACTGAGGACTGGCAAGCCAAAAGGCTGAACCGATCAATAGATTATTATAAATAAACCAATGAATTATTCTTACCAAGAATATTTCTAGATTTTCTTAGAAACAAATCTCTGACTGTGTTTGTTCTGGAAAGTTCTTTCTCTTTGTGTGTGTGTGTGTGTGTGTGTGTGTGTGTGTGTGTGTGTTGTTGTTGTTGTAGACAGAACATATATTTATCGGAGTTTATGAATGAAATCTTGTTTTTATTTTTGGTAATCATGAACAGCAATGAAATATTGGTGCAGCAGGAAACGAAACTGTCTTTACTAATTGAAAACGATTTCAGTAATGAATCAGTTCTATGAAATCAAACAAATATTTTAAAAAATTCAAACGAATAATAGACAAAATCATACAAAAATAAAATATTAGTAGAGCTGACACTGAAATCTTTTCAGATTCTGATAAACTCCCAGATTATCGCATTGTGGTGTTCCATTTCTGCTAAAAATATAATTAATATCATCACCATTGATGTCATAGTCATGGCTGCCATTATCACCATCATAATCACCATCATCACTCTCATCATAGTAGTGGCAATCGTTATCATTAACACAATAGTAACAAGGCAACATCAATGTCCTCTCAACATCAATGTCCTCTCAACATCAACGTCCTCTCAACGATTAGCCAGAAATTATTTTTAAAATGAGAATATCTGAAATAAACTTGACTGCTCTCACAAACAAGAATACTAAAAATAAACCCAACCGCTATCAAAAATTAAGTAAAAAGAACGGAAAAATATTCCAGAATCCTTGTCTGGTACCTGATCGACCCCAATAGCAGTCATGGTATGTGAAAGTGACTGTAGAAAATTTAGTAACAGTAATAAATAATTTATCCATATTTAATGCAAGCCAAAGTTCACAAATTCACCATTCAAAATAGTTTCAAAGGTGGAGGTAATAACAATAAGTTCAACTGAGGAATTTTTAAATGAATAGCATGAGACCTTTTGGTTTTCTCTTCTCTTAAATTCCAGTCTTCCTTTAGTATTTCTGTTGTTTTATATCGATGTATAGATGTATGTATATATGTAAGTATACTGTAAAGTGTTAATATGTATGTATAATATATATAATATATATATTATAAAAATATATTAGTGTTATTTAATTTCTGAATGGTTTTGCTGCCGTTTGCTTATGTAGTTTGATTTCTCTATCCATCAGTTTCTACTAAGATAGTGATATGAGTAAAATTAATAATAGGGAAATACAAATAAAACTTTTGAAACAGCCTAAAGGGAGATAATTGAGAAAGACTTGAAAGTCAACATAAGATCATAAGTAAAGTAAATATAACAAAATAATCCAGAATTCTTGCTCGGTACCAGATTGCTCCCAAAATCTAATCAGTTTGCGCCAGTCACGAGGCCAAACATCCCTGAAGGTTTCATCTAAATCCTTTCAGCAGTTCTCTAGATATCTTGTCTACGGACAAACAAACAAACAAACACAACCGAAAACAATACCTCCACCTTCACTAAGGTGGAAGTAATAATCCTTTCAAATAATGATAATAACAATAATAATTCTTTCTAAAATTAGCACTAGGCCAGCAAGTTTGAAGGAAGGCGGGGTGCTAGTTTATTTCCTCAACTCAAATGGATGAAAGTCTAAGTCAACCTTGGCTGAATTAGCGTTCAGCACGTAAAGTTGGATGAAATGCCTCTAAGAATTTTTCCTGGTTTGCTAACAATTCTGCCAGCTCACTGCCTTGGAATAATAATGGAAGAAATAATAGGAGCAGATGAAACAAAAATGGGAAACGTAATTAATATGTCGGAGATTAGAGCTTTACAAATACATGTTTAAAAGAGAGTTTGGTTAAAGAAAAGCAAACAGGTTGACAACGATGATGATGATGAGGATGACAGAGACGAGGACAATAAAGACGAACAGCATGATGATGATGATGAAGATGATGATGATGATGATGATGATGATGATGATGAGGAGGAGGAGGAGGAGGAGGAGGAGGAGGATGGTTCTAATAGCAACGGTGATTGTTTATACAAATGGGAATTGTTATATTGATGCTGTTGATGTTAGTGCTGCCGATAACAACGGCACCGACACAGCGACACTGCATGCTGATTCACTGCTGTTGCTACTACTACTACTACTACTACTACTACTACTACTACTACTACTACTATTGCCTAATGCTGCCGCTGATGATGGTGATATCCTGAACATTTTTTTCATAATAATAATAATAATAATAATAATAATAATGATAATAATAATAATAATAATAATAATAATAATAACAACAACAACAACAACAATACTGATTGTTGTTGTTGTTGTTGTCATCATTGGTGCTGTTGTTGCTGTTATTTTCATCATTGCGATCATTGTTTCTTTTGTTGTTGTAATTAGTTTTGCTAATAATTTCAACAATAGGAATTATGTAGAAAAATACAAAGAAATTGTCTCTCCTTATTACTGTTGCCATATTTACAACTATTATCATCATCATCATCATCATCATCATCATTATTATTATTGCTATTATTATTATCATTATTATTATTATGAACATTGCTGTAATTGTTGTTGTTGTTGTTGTTGTTTTAAAGAACTAGATAATTAAAGAAAATAATAATATGACCAAGAAATATAGGAATATCGAAATGAATAACGAGGAGAATAAGGTTTCAAAAATAGAATTTTATAAAATTTTCAATGGAAACATTTTGTGCATTTGAAAACAGTTCTTGTATTCTTGGAGACAGTAAAAGATTGGAATGAAGTTTGCCAAATTACAGTTTTGGTCTCTAAAAGCGATATTCATGTGAAACATTGTTTAATTAAGATATTGTATATATGCAAATAATAAAGTGCATGCTTGTATGTATGTATGTGTGTATGTATGTATAATAATACAATTAATATATAAATATATGCATATATACATACATATATGTACATGCCTACAAATATATGTATATATACATGAATGTATGGGTACAGGGCATGAAAAAACGTGAACAAAATGAGAAACGAGAACATAAAAAACAAAAACATAGAAAACGAACTTTTATTTGAACAACGAAAGAAACAAATAGCGAAACGAGACAGACAACAGAAAGAGCATTCCCTTCATCAGTTGTTCCCTGTTTTATCTACTCTGCATTTCGAAGGTAGGGTCAAGACACGAATTTGCTAAAACAGTCCTTCTCGTGAAGCAAATTAAAAAAAATTTGGGATTTTTTGCAGAGGGTTAAAGTGGTAACAAAAACAGGACAGTAAGAAGAAAGCAGTAAAAACACTCAGTATTTCATCTATTCAATAAGACATATTCCATATATTCAATAAGACATTCAATACTTTATTTCATAGTACCATCCATTTTTATTTTATATTATATATTGTATATTATATTATATATTGTATATTCCATATTCTATATCCCACATTGGTTTTGCAGGAATATAAATAAAACATAAAAAACAGACAGTGTTGGAAACTCTTTTGAACAAAATAATATATATATACACACATACATATACACACACGTATACACAAACACACACACACATATATATATATACACACAATATGCATGCATATATTTTACAATGGATAAAAAATATTTTTATAGAACAAAGGCTATCACAGAATCTCATTTGGAACTAGTTTGGTCTATGAAGGATATCACAATGCATGAAAATGTCCAAAACATCCTTAGTCCAATCAATATATGGACATATGTTCTGTGTTCAAAATACAAACTCTCACTGACATTTAAACTTACTGGTGTATGTTTCCTTGTTGCGTAGCCAGAGTTCAGCCTTATTCCAACGACACATAGGATCAATAAGTTGTAGATCTCATGACCTGATACGATTTGTAGATTGTCTGTTCTTTCAATGAGTTGAATAATATTTTCTACTATTTTATTTCATCTTTGCAGTTTTTTGCAAGATTCTTAGTGTAAACGTGTGTGTTAAAGCAGATTTTGCTGTTAATTGTTGACAGGGGCACCATATTTTGTTTTACAACCATTATATATCACCAAATACATTATGCCATGTATATTAAGTCAGAACTGTACTTGTATACGAAATGATGCAACTTTCAGTGCTGGCACTAAATTCTATAGAGAATCTGTAGAGATAAACTTTAACAAGATTGAATGGGCCAAGATACCACAAAACTTGACTTAAAAAGGATTTAGCAAATCCTATCAGGTAGTGCTATTTATGGCCTGGGCCAATCTTTGGTCGAAAATTTTTATCTTGGGAGGGTGATTATGCTAACAATAAATACACTCACAGGTTCTACTTCACTTCTTTATTTTTATTTGCTTATTGGTTAACTATTTAGTGAATTAGCTCATCGGTTATTTGATTAATCATTTGATCAACTCATCAATCAGCTCAGTTCATCACTCTTTTTAATCACCTTTCACTACCTCAGTAATGAGGTAGTGAAAGGTGGC
>NC_068990.1:26965999-26969468 GCF_001194135.2 Octopus bimaculoides
TATATACATGCATACAGTGGCAGACTGGCCAAGTTGCCAGCTTTCCTGGCAAGTGGGTCCCTGTGCCATTAGAATCCATATATGGGGGCCCATGTTAGTAGGGTTAGGGTTTGAGAATTTTTTATTCACTCCTGGAAGAATGCTTAATAATTTCAACCTGGATGCATATATACACACATGACAGGCTTCTTCAAGTTTCTGTCTACCAAATTCACTCACAAGGTTTTGGTTGGTCCAGGACTATAGTAGAAAACATGTACTCAAGATACCATGTTGTGGGACTGAACCTGGAACCACGTGGTTGGAAAGTAAATGCTTTACCACACAGCCATGCCTGTGCTTATATATGTATATTTATTTTATATATGTGTGTGTGTGTGTGTGTGTGTATATATACATGTGTGAATGTATATATAAATATAAATATATATATCATCATCATCATCATCATCGTTTAACGTCCGTTTTCCATGCTGGCATGGGTTGAACGGTTTGACTGAGGGCTGGAGAGCCAGACCTTAGTCTGACTCTCCAGACTGCACCAGGTTCCAATCTGATCTGGGAATATTTCTACAGCTGGATGCCTTTCCTAACGCCAACCACTCCGAGAGTGTAGTGAGTACTTTTTATGTGCCACTGGCACAGGAACCAGTTAGGCAGCCCTGACATTGATCACATTTGGATCGTGCTTTTTACATGCCACCGGCATGGGAGCTAGTTAGGAGGCACTGGCCAGTTAGGAGCCACTGGCACAGGAGCCATATATATATGTGTTTATAGATGTATGTATGTGTGTATGTATATTTATTTGATATATATATATATCACCTAATTCACACACACATATATATAATACATGTTTGTGTGTGCATTTATATATATATATAAATGCACATATATGTATATATAATGCATACATGCAGACACACACACATGAAATATGCATACATTCTACATAATGTAATGTAGGGTCTATTATAATAATATAGAATACTCCAGGATATTAAAATATGAAGGTTATTGTACAAATCAGATTGAATAAACTGGCAGGATTTTGCTTATTGTTTGTATGTTTGTGTGGAGCATGCTTGTGCATGTGGCCTGACCTTGTATATATTTTAGAAAACCATGCACATACATAACACATACCCACCCACATATATATGTATACGTATAAAGGCATAAGCAAATAAACATTCTTTTATATGTGTATATATATATATATATATATATATATATATATATATGCAATAATGTATGCATTGTGCACATTGATGTATGTATGTATGTATATGTATGCATCTAGCCACATAATTTCACAAAGTATATGCACGTCAATACAAATAAATTAACTTTGTGTATTTTATAAATGAACATCCAATAATATTAGTAAATTAAAATCTTTGTTGTGTGCAGTTATACACATGCCGTCTCAAATAAAACACACCCACATATAATGTACACAATATATGTACATGCATAGACATGCATGCATAAATATGCATAGGCATACATACAGAAACAGATAAACACATATTATTAATACATACATACATTCATATATATATATATATATATATATATATATATATATATATATATATATATATATATATATATATATATACATACAAGAATAAGGGCAGAGAATCGTCAATTAATAATAGAATTAATAATTAACAATTTTGCCAAGTAGTTCAGTATGAAAAAAACCTTTATCGGTAAAACTATTTATCATCATAAATATACAGGGATTAGCAATTGAGTTGCTTCTCCAACATACTGAAAATTCTAAATTTTCTAAATTTTCAGTATGTTGGAGAAGCAACTCAATTGCTAATCCCTGTATATTTATGATATATATATATATATATATATACATATATATATATATAAAGTAACAAGCTGAGGAAAAGAGATCCTTGAAAGGGGTGTGTTCAACATCCAATTCATTGCTACATCAGTTGGATACCATATAAATATGGGTATAATGCAATTGCAAAGATAAATTAAATAGAGAGATCTTCTATTGACAATCCAATAATTTGTTTATATTATAATATTCTATGATATACTACGAATATAATATAGTATTATATTATATAACATAAACAATTATTAAAAAAAAACATAAAAGGCCAACAAATTGTTTCGACTTATATACATTTTCTGATATACATACATAATAACAGTTCTCTTATATATAAGTCACTGCAGAATCATGGTTTAAAGATTGATGAAATTCTGTGTGAAAGTACGGCTGGATTGTAAAAATGAATTCAAATGTCTATGAATTATGAGCATGAGCGTTAACTATTCAGTCATACATATAAGTGTGTTAGTGTGTGTGTGTGTATATATATATACATATGTGTGTGTGTGTGTGTGTGTATATATATATTCTTTTTCTTTTATTCTTTTATTTGTTTCAGTCATTTGACTGCGGCCATGCTGGAGCATTGCCTTTAGTCGAACAAAACGACCCTAGGACCTATTCTTTGTATCGGTCACTTTTGACAAACTGCTAAGCTATGGGGACATAAAGACACCGGCATGGCTGTCAAGTGATGTTGGGGGGACAAACACAGACACACAAACATCTGGACACACACAGACACACATACGACAGGCTTCTTTCAGTTTCCATCTTCCAAATCCACTCACACGGCTTTGGTCGGCCCGAGGCTATAGTAGAAGACACTTGTCCAAAGTGCCACGTAGTGGGACCGAACCTGGAACCATGTGGTTGGTAAGGAAGCTACTTACCACACAGCCACTCCTGCACCTACATATATATGTATACATGTATATAAATACACATATATGTATTAGCACCATTTGAGCATGATCGTTACCAACGTCGCCTTCCTGGCACTTGTGCCAGTGGCACGTGAAAAGACGTTTGAGCAAGTTTGTTGCCAGTGCCACTGGACTGGCTCCTCTGCAGATGGCATGTAAAAGACACCATTTCATGCCGGTGGCGCGTAAAAGCACCCACTACACTCTCGGAGTGGTTGGCGTTAGGAAGGGCATCCAGCTGTAGAAACACTGCCAAATCAGATTGGAGCCTGGTGTAGCCATCTGGTTCACCAGTCCTCAGTCAAATCGTCCAACCCATGCTAGCATGGAAAGCGGACGTTAAATGATGATGATGATGATGAGGATTTCTATGTGTAAACACATACACAAGAAAATTGCAACATATAGATAAACACAAACCATTACATATATATATATATATCTATATATATATATATATATATATGTAGGACATGTTTTGATTGCCTCAATAACTGATGAGATGCTGGAGCAGTTTTCCACCCCGACATCTGAAACTCAGAGTCTTATTATGGCAACCGAATAATTGCCACATATTATATTACATATAATTCCTCTATTTACATAATATCGAGGTCTCTTTCATTCTTTTGTTGTCTTACCATTACTATTAATACGTGTATATGTATAT
>NC_068990.1:26972635-26973257 GCF_001194135.2 Octopus bimaculoides
ACACACACACACACACACACACACACACACAAACACACACACACACACACACACACGCATATATATATATATATATATATATACATACACACATTCACATTCCTACATTCACAGTTACATACATACATACATTCCTACATACAACGTACATATATGCGTGCATATATATATGTGTGCGTATGCGTGTGTGAGTATATATGCAGATATTCAGGCTGAGAAGGACACACATGTGTATATATGCATATGTACTTGTATCAAGTATCTATCTATGTCTTATCTAATCAATATATACGTCTGCCTCTGTTCAACAGTATATGTCATATGTTTATGTACATACCTCCATGGGTGATTGAATATATACATACATATATAGAAACTCATACACACACGTATATACATATATGTATATACCCACAGGCATAAGTATACATAAATAGATATATACACATACGCACACAAACACATACATACATACATACATATATACACAAAAGGTTCAACATCTATTATTGTCATTATTATTATTATTATTATCAATATTGTTATTATCATCATCAATATCATTATCATTGATAATAATAACAACAGTAATAATAATAATAATAATAATAATAATAATAAT
>NC_068990.1:26975767-26978932 GCF_001194135.2 Octopus bimaculoides
TACATGGAACAAGCAAATTAATGCTGTGGTCATGGAGTGTTACTACCTGAGCAACTCGGTAGATGAAAATGGAGCTTAAATTGGGGGTTACCGACAATGTATCTAAAAAGGTGTTAGTAATACCAATAATTGCCGGAACCTTGGGAACAGTGAGTAAAAATCTTGAGAAAAACATGGAACAAATAGGGGCTGCAATAAGGGTGGAGCACTTGCAGAAAGCAGCACTGCTTGGAACCGCTCGAATACTCCGGAAAGTGATTGAAAAATAAGGGATCTTACCTTAGTTCACTGGTAGTGAACAGCTGACACCGTAGTACATCTCCAGCGTTAGAAGCTGTGCAAAGGCAATAATAATAATAATAATAATAATAATAATAATAATAATAATAATAATAATAATAATAATAATAATAATAATATAATAAATTCCTATCATAGTAGGTGCCATTCCTATCATAGTAGGTAAATTCCTATCATAGTAGGTTCCTTAGGATTCCTATCATAGTAGGTGCCTTAGGTATAATAAAAAAATATTCAGACAAATACATAACAAAAACACCAGGACTTACAAATATATATAACATACAGAAAATTGCACTACAGGGTACTGCACACATTCTACGCAAAACACTTTCAATACAGTAAACATAAGAGCACCACAGCAAACCACAGCACATACCCAAGGCGCACAGAGCTGCGCTCAGTAGTGAAGTGAAAGCACGTTATAAAAATAAAACTACTGAATAATAATAATAATAATAATTTAAATAAAGAAAGGCAAAGTCAAATTGACATTACGTCTGCTTCTGTAAATGAACGTCTTTTATTTGTTATCTCATACTATATTATGTAACATTTTCCATATATGGAAATATGTGATAATGATTTTATAGTTCATTCACTCCCTCAGATATCTTGATTTGAATACACATTTAATCTATGGAGGAAGTCTGCAATAGATTATTTAAATCCCTTTTATGGGTGTGTCAACAACATGCAAACAGTGTATATTCATATACACTACGGAAATATCAGGTCATCCCATAAATTCTGTCCGAACTTTGAATAAAGAAAACAAGTGATTAAATGTTATATTTAATTGAAATTTAATCATCAATGTACTTTCCCTGATTATCTATGACTTCCTTCCATCTATTTACAAGCTTTTTAATCCCATCAATGTAAAACTCTTTTGGTTTCAAACTGAAGTACTCTGAAATGTCAGTTTCGACCGTCTCCTGGCTTGCAAAAGTTATGTCCCCCAAATGATTCTGTAAACTACGAAACAAATGGCAGTCTGAAGGAGCAAGGTTGGGAGAATAAGGTGGATGAGGAATTTTTTCCCAACCAAGCTCTTCAATCTTCTGTGATGTGATCTTTGCAGTGTGGGGTCGCGCATTGTCCTAATGAAACGTCACTCCTTTTCGATTCACTAAAGCTGGTCTTTTTGTCTTCAAAGCCTAGTTCAAACGCTCTAATTGTTGACAGTAGACTTGAGCATTGATTGTCGCATTAGATAGTAACAATTCAAAGTGAATTACTCCTTTGCAATCCCACCAGATAGAGAGAAGAATCTTTTTCCCATGAAATTCCCTTCTCAGTTGTGGTTGAGCTTTATTCCTATTACCAAGCCACTATTTACGACGTTTAACATTTCAATAGAAGATCCATTTTCCGTCACCAGTCACAAGTCTATCCAAAAAGAGTGAAATGAGTTCACGAGAATGGAGAGAAGAGCAGATGTCAACTCAGGATTTGCGGTTGCTTTTGGACAATTCCTGAGGCATCCATTTTCCAAGTTTAGGAACCTTTCCAAGTTGTTGAAGATGACGATGAACAGTTGTATGGTTTGAACTAGGCTTTACTGCCAATTCTTCAACTGATAATGTAGGATTTTCTTCAAGTAATGCCTCAAGGAGCTTATCATTAAACTAAGTATCATATTTACAAATCACACCCCCAGATACTGGATAGTCTGTTCATTGTCAATGCAAATATTCAAACACAAATTTCTGACAACAATCTGCCGCCAGAAGAAAACTGTTCATTTGTTGGGATTTTTGTCCTTCAGTTCGTATAATTTTATTGTTTTCCATTTTAAATTGTCTCCCTTGCCTGTGTTTAGTTTACTGAATCATTGTTTAACAATGCTTACCTCACCCCAACACAGGTATAATTGCGATTAATTAAAGTTATCATGATCACCAGACATGGTGTTAAAATTTACTTCACTATTTATATTCCATTGTAAGATTCTAGTTCCACAAAATATCGTTGTAAAGCTAGATATTTCAAGTACCAGCTGTAAGAGATAACATTTTTTGTTTTAGTTTCAAGACTATGTTTGAACTTTGAATCTTCACCATCTCCATCATCTTCATCAGATCTTGCAATTATTCCTTGCAGACATTGTCTCTCTCGAATCTTTCCATTGATTTTATTTGATAGCTTTCAAATAGTTCAATGAATTTAAAAGACTTTTCATTAGTTAAAGATTTCATCTTATTCAACACAAGAAAACGTTCAAACTTTTTTTTTCCCAACAGGATAGTTTTGTTTTACTTTCGTTCTTTATTAATTCATTCTATAAGCGATATCTCCATTCTTTCTTATTATTTCTGATAGCGTTTCATTATCTATTAAGTTGATAAGTCGTATTTTTATCAATACAGCGATATTATATACATTCATTCACTGTGCAACCACCACATCATTGTGTGCAGCAGCAGCAGCAATAGCCTCCTTGCATCGATGTTACAACTGTCTCTCCTCTTATATTCATCACATATGTATTACAACTATACATTTGAATATACATCTGTTAAATGAATCACATACATTTGCATCCTTCATAGTATAACAGTTCTATAAACGTATGTAGAAGTGTCTAGTGAAAGTACGTGGCTTAGAGGTTTGTGTATTTAGCTCATGATTGTAAGGATATGAGTTCAATTCCCAGCAGCAGGTTGTGTCCTTGGGCACTGGCTCGGGAACAAAATTTGCTTAGGGAGTGCAAACTCAGGCCCCAAACTTT
Source organism: Octopus bimaculoides (assembly GCF_001194135.2). NCBI lineage: Eukaryota > Metazoa > Mollusca > Cephalopoda > Octopoda > Octopodidae > Octopus > Octopus bimaculoides. The sequence continues at coordinate 26,978,802 of NC_068990.1, forward strand.
TACAAATAAGATCATGTTTTTAAATTCATTTAATTATGTTCTTTGTTCATTGAGAAGAAACCTAATCCAAGGTCTTTTCACAGATCACAGATCCCTCACTGTTTTCTAAACCCGAGAAAAGTAAGAAGGTC
>NC_068990.1:26981050-26985210 GCF_001194135.2 Octopus bimaculoides
CTTATTCTTTGTAAGCCTAGTACTTATTCTATCGGTGCCTTTTGCCGAACCGCTAAGTTACGGGGACATAAACACACCAGCATCGGTTGTCAAGCGATGTTGGGGGAACAAACACAGACACACAAACACACACACATATATATACATATACATATATACGACGGGCTTCTTTCAGTTTCTGTTTACCAAATCCACTCACAAGGCTTTGGTCGGCCCGAGGCTATAGTAGAAGACACTTGCTCAAAGTGCCATGCAGTGGGACTGAACCTGGAACCATGTGGTTGGTATGCAAGCTACTTACCACACAGCTACTCCTGTGCCTGAAAAACCTTTTCAAAGTTTCTGTTAGTGATATGCATCTTTTAAAATTCTGGTTAAACTGCATAGATCTCAAACAATGTGGTATTTCTTCCAAAGGTTATGGGGCTCTGTACATCTAACGATGTTTCAGGATCGAAATGAACTCGTGTAGAAAAGGCTACGTGGTGAACATCGTTGTTTCCCAGCCACAAGGGTTTCAGGTTCAGTCCCACCCAGTGACACCTTTGGCATGACGATGTGGTGCTATGACTCTCACAATTATCCATGCACACACAAGCACTCATATACACACATGTACAGATATATACACATGCACACACAAACAAGCGCACACAAGCACATGCGCATACATGCAAAAACATACATAGGCATGTACATGCACTCAATTATCCACACACACACATAGATACATACACATGCACACGCACAGACACACACACACGTGTTTTATTTGTCAAGTTACAACAAAAGTAGCCTAGCATTCAAAGTAGAGGCCATCTTGTTGCACCATTTCTGAAACCACCCTTGCATAATCGCTGCTGATGCACGTTAGGACTGCAGTTCCTTTCTAGAGCTCTCTTGCTGTGTTCACACCACTTCAACAATCAAGAAAACGTGGAAGCTTTAATGAAGGATTTCTTCATGTAGTGGTTAAGTGTGTATCAGTATGTGTTAAGGTGAACAAATGTGGATGTCTTTGAAGTAAACAAATAAATGACATCGATTCATGGTTAAAATAATTTATTTACTGTACTTGCATTTGCCTTTGGTGTACAATATTCTTCACTACATGTAATTGTTGACAACTGCTACAAGTTGCTAGTAATAGAAACAGGGCACATCTGTGTGTGTCGTTCATCTGAGAGAGTAGTTTGCCATGAACCTTTCTATCTGCCAGTGTGCCTTGGACCTTCAGTCTTTCTGCCAAAGCCTTTCTTATCTGCATCCTAGGTTTATCTGTCCATCTCTCTGCTGACCACGGTATTTTATAACCGCTGTGGCAGCTAGAAGGACAGACCATACTGCAGCAGAGATTGTGCCTAAATCAGTCAGCTCCTGTCCATTTGAACTTTGCCTGACATGGCTGAGGTCGTAGGTCAAAGGGAGATGATTTATCATGTTTTGACAGGACAAAGAAAACCGTTTTTCACGCCTGTTGATCGACAGAGAATCTTTAGATTCAGTTTCGAATCTAAGCTTGGAGAAGGAAGTGTTAATTTTTACATTCACCTCAAAGGACAAGAACTCCAGTAGTATCGGCATGGGATCAAAGAACTGACAGAAAGGTGGCTTCAGATGGTGCAACACGATGGCCTCTACTTTGAATGCTAGGTTTCTTTTGTCATACCTTGATGAATAAAGCAAACAGATTAACCAAAATCTTGCTAAATTTTTGACTCAACCCAATATATTAGCACTCAGCCATAAAAAGTATCAGAACATTATTGAATTCCAGTGTATAACCAGAAATTAATGTAATGAAATGAAGTGGAAATGTTTTAAGAGAGAATATTATGTTTGAACCAGATGATGGAAAGAAGACTTACAGAAGTTGTGTTTAAAGGATGACATCTGATTTTTGTTTAACAAGTTGTTCCCTTCAGAATATCTTTTGAAACATTAGGGAACAATATAAAGATGTACATAAAAATTTTTAATTGAACAAAGAAAAATTAATCATCTCAACATCATTGAATTATTTTCATCAGGAATGCATTTCAGCCTTAGAAATTGTTTAAAAATTAAAAAAAAACTTCTATGTATATATGTGTATATATATATATATATATATATAAATCCATATATATATTATATATATATACATGCATATCATTTTTATACACATGTATTTGTATGCATATGTGTATCAATATATATGCATGTATATGTGTGTGTACGTCTATATGTGCATATATATATATATATATATATATATATATATATATATATATATATAAATACATCCTTCTCCGCCAAACGTATATATATATATATATATGTTCATGCATGTATGTGTGTGTGTGTGTGCACTATCTAAAAATTCTATCTTCAGGTATTAGAACAAAGGGCTGCCATCCTTTTGAAATGCGAAATATTTCAAAGCCATATTTTGAAGAAAGAGATCGACTCATTATACGATGGCAAAAATATGAAGAAGAACGACGACACTGTAATTATGTTGGAGAAATATGTAAGAAGGTAAGCACACTCCTCGGCTTTTAGTGCATGCGAAAATAAATGATGCAGCTGGACCCTTCCTACCCCCTATAATTAGCATGGAATATTCAACTTTTATATAAAGCAGTAATAAATTAGACCGTTGTTGTAGTGGATAGCATAATTTGCCTATTTGAGCCTTAAATAGCTTATCATTATTACTTCCACCTTTGCTAAGGTGAGGTATTGTTTTCAGTTGTGTTTGTTTGTTTGTCCGTGGACAAGATATCTCAAGAACTGCTGGATGGATTCAAATGAAACTTTCAGAGATATTTGGCCTCGTGACTCACAAATTGATTAGAGTTTGGGATCAATCCAGTACCGGACAAGGATTCTGGATTATTTTTCCTGCTTTCTTTTTACTTGATTTTTGAGAGCTGTCATGTTAATTTTAATATTCTCATTTGTGAGAGCAGTCGAGATTATTTCAGATATTCTCATTTTAAAAATCATCTCTGGCCAATCGTTGAGAGGATGTTGGTGTTGCCTTGGCGGAAGCTTGTGCTCTCTGAGTGTTCTTTTTTAATGTAAATTTTTATGCATAGCTCAGTGTTAATCACAAGAACTGAAATAATGGCTGGTTTAATGTTTCCCTTTCAGTTACCACCAGAATTTGCTGAAAAAGTTTCCTGTCCAAGATGCACTTTGCTCTGGCTGTCCAACTGAGATTAACAGCAACAAAATGAAGGAGTTAATTGACAGCAACCCTTGTTATATGACTATGATGATCACATATATCTTCCAAATAACTAAATTGAGTGTTGAAAACCATCAGGAGGGTAAATGTTTGGGTCTTCACATCAAATGAATGAAGCCAAATCAATGAATTTATATCTGTGATTCATTGCAGAAACATGAAGAAAACGATCCTTTTTTTGAAAAGAATGGCGACAAGGGACAAAAAATGGGTATTCTATGATAAAAAAATGAAGAGCAAACGATCATTGGTGAGTGTGGTGCACCACCAAAAATAACCTCCAAAGGAGTACTTCGCCTAAAAATGTTATGCATTCAATTTGGTACAATTGTTTTTTTTTATGAGCATCTTCCCCTGGATGGGACCATCAATTTGGATGTGTACTGTGATCAGCCGGATGAATTAAATGCAGTGATCTCCTAAAAGCGTTCAGCACTTGCTAATCATAAGGACATTGTTTTTCATATTGGCGATGCCAGACCGCACACTTATTTGCAGACATGGCAGAAGTTACTGGGAATTAGCTGAGAAAATTTTGCACATCCTCTGTATTTGGCCAACCATGCACCTTCAGAGTTGCATCCGTTTTGGTCTCTTCAAAATCCAGTGAAGGGACAAACTTTCAACAATAAAGGGGATGTAATATTTCATCTGGAAGAGCTTTTGCCAATAAAGACAAGAAAATCTTTGACTAGGGAGCAATGGATCAGCGTTCGAGATAGCAGAAGTTATTGGAATGAAACAGTATTGATATCTTTGGCTTAATAAATCACTTTGGGTTTAAAACTTGTCTCTTATTTTCACTTAAAAATACAGAATGGGCATTTTGTCTATCACTATATCTATGTGTGTGTGTGTGTATATATACAAGTGCCTGTATATATATATATATATACATATATATATATATATATATATATATATA
>NC_068990.1:26986389-26987373 GCF_001194135.2 Octopus bimaculoides
CATCACGCCAAACCTGTCACTCCGCGGCTCCATTAAAGATGGCTTTTAAAAAGCACAGCAACCAGACAGGAAAAATAAACAATACAGAATGAGTCATTTTATGTGTGTGTGTGTGTGTGTGTGTGTGTGTGTGTGTGTGTGTGTGTGTGTGTGTAAATATATGGCTGGGAAATAAGAGCAATTTGCCAAGCATAAAATTATAAAATTGTGTACGTTTATCATGAGGTATATGTTACACTGGCAAACATACATACATACAAACCTAGACACATGTGTCTGTGTCAGTTTGTCTTCATGTACACACACACACACACACACACACACGCATATACATACATATATGCATACATTTATATATAAATATATATACATACACACATATACAGATGCACACACATATATATATGTATCTATACATACACACACACACACACACACACACACACACACACACATATATACATACACACACACACACACACACAGATATATATATATAGATAGATAATCATGGTGTAAATTTTATCCCAATACAGGTGCAAATTGACATGTACATATGTGTATATGCGTGTGTGTACATATGCATATATATATATATGCATATATATATATATATACATACATACATGGAGTGGCTGTGTGGTAAGTAGCTTGTTTAGCAACCACATGGTTCAGGGTTCAGTCCCACTGCGTGGCATCTAGGGCAAGTGTCTTCTACTATAGCTTCGGGCCGACCAAAGCCTTGTGAGTGGATTTGGTAGACGGAAACTGAAAGAAGTCCGTCGTATATATGTATATATATGTATATGTGTGTTTCTGTGTTTGTCCCCCTAGCATTGCTTGACAACCGATGCTGGTGTGTTTACGTCCCCGTAACTTAGCGGTTGGGCAAAAGAGACAGATAGAATAAGTACTAGGCTTACAAAGAATAAGTCCTGGCGTCGATTTCTTCGACTAAAGGTGGTGCTCCAGCATGGCCGCAGT
>NC_068990.1:26988728-26991697 GCF_001194135.2 Octopus bimaculoides
ATATATATATATATATATATATATATATATATATAGATATATGTGTGCGTGTGTGTGTGTATGTATGTATAAATATATGTATGCATGTATAAATGTATGTATGTATGTATAAATATCTGTGTATATATATAGATATCAGACTTACAGAAATTCATATATGCATGCATGGTTATATATGTAAGTACATACAGAAATGTGTATTTCTATAGGTGTGGTTGTATAAATTAATTTATATATGCAATCAAATACACATATATTTTGTCAGACAAACTCAATCCTCCATGGTGTTATTTCGATGGACAAAATGCTTAAGAAAAAATCAAACATATTTGGTGAAGAGATTGCTTTATTTCTTTCTTTCTTGCATTCGTCTGCCATAGGATAAAGGTCACAGACAGATAAGTGCTGAAGAAAGGTGACGGGTGAAGGATGTGTCTAAATGCGGTGGGGAATATTGGTGGAAATAGTTGTCTCTAAGATGGTCACTAGTAAGAATTGTCAAGAACAAATGGCGCCAAAATATTCTTTGGAGTGATTGTGTCTCTGTGAGTGTGTACAAATATGTATATATGTATATGTATATATATATATATATATATATATATATATATATATGTGTATATACATATATATACATTTTATCATGCACATACATAACTGCATACATATATGAACACACACACACACACACACACACACACACACACACACACACACACACACACACACACATTTAACATGAGCTCGTTTGTAACTTCATATAATTTCATATGTATGTACGTGTGGCTGCAAATGCAAAAATACCTTTGTAAACAGGTACACACATATTTCTACATAAATATATCTATATTCATATCTATGTGTATTTATTACACACACACACGCACACACACACACACACATATATATATATATATGTATATATGTGTGTGTGTGTGTGTGTGTGTGTGTGTGTGTGTATGTGTATAGATAGATAGATATAACCATGCATATGTAAATATATAGAGCGATTTTTTATCAACAGATAGGTCCAGAGTAATCCATAGGCAGGAGAGGTGCAGCCGGAGTGTAGAAAGTCCATAAGAAAGTCCAAAAGAGTGTAGAATGGTAGAAAGTCCGGTGGAGAAGTTCGGAGGTGATGAGAGGAGACAGGGTCAACTGGTGAGAGCACATGAGCGTGTGATATATATAGGGAGAATTCACAAAAAAAACAAAACAAAGAGATTAAGTCGATTATATCGACCCCAGTGCGTAACTGATACTTAATTTATCGACCCCGAAAGGATTAAAGGCAAAGTCGACCTCGGCGGAATTTGAACTCAGAACGTAACTGCAGACTAAATACTGCTAAGCATTTCGCCCGACGGGCTAACGTTTCTGCCAGCTCGCCACCTTCCGACGAAAAAATATTGACACAGCGTATGCATTGAAGTAGTGTATAATATTTCATGAAAACCTTTTCGTCCAATTTGGCAGAGCAAATGAGAACATTAAAATTTTTGTCGGCGCCCTGTTGATGCTTCATGTTACCATCCCGTTCACCACCGAGCCATGTGCGTGTGTGGGGGGCTCGGCAAAAGCACAACAAACCCATTCATCCATTCTCCAGACGTGCCCTGTTGATGTTTCACGTTTCCATTCCTTCGCAACGCCGCATGGTCTGGAAGCATGTCTGCTTTCTATGTCTTCCATGTCTGCAACCTATAATGCAAAATGTTCATACAAAAAAAAAGAAAAAACGGCGAGTATTACTGCTAGTATGTGTGTGTGTGTGTGTGTGTGTGTGTGTATGTGTGTGTGTGTGTGTGTGTGTATGTGTGTGTGTGTGTATGTGTGTGTGTGTGTGTGTGACCTTGGCATCGACATGAGGTGCACATTACAAACTTAGCAATAAAATGCAGACGCTTGGCTAGATGGATCCGTTGAACTTACAAAATAAGAGAAAAAGAAGCCGTGATGGTTCTCTGGAGGACTTTCATTCTCAGCTGTCTGGATTACTTCTCCCAGCTGTGGTCACCAAACCATGTAAAATTAATGACGGAACTTGAGGTGGTCCAGCGAAACTATATGAAGAAGATTGACACAATGTGGCATATCAGCTACAGGGAATGACTGAAAGAGTTAAGACTCTACTCCTTGGACCGAAGGCAGGAAAAATATGCAGTAATGTACATCAGGAAAATCTTAGAAAAACTTGTGCCAAACTTTGGCATTGTTAGTTACATAAACAACAGGAGAGGGCGCCACTGCATTGTACTAAGAATCTAAACATTGCTATCAGGATTGGGTTTCAGAGGCCAACAGTTCTTCAACATCATCCCACAAGGCCTAAGAGACCTGAACGGCGTGGATGTAGGTTTATTCAAAACGAAACTGGATCTCTTTCTGTCAAGACTTCTGGATGAATCTTCCTCAAGGTAAAAAACACACAGATGAGGGCAGCAACGTCAAACTCCCTCATCCACTAAATATCACACATCAGAAGAAATTTACTGAAAGTGCAGCGAAGTAAACGATGGCGCCCCAACATGGCCACAAAATGGTAAAATCAGAACGTTTCATTGTTCATTTATATGAATGGCGCAGGAGTGGTTGTGTGGTAAGTAGCTTGCTTACCATCCACACGGTTCGATATTCAGTTCCACTGCGTGGCACCTAGGGCTAGTGTCTTCTACTATAGTCTTGGGCCGACCAAAGCCTTGTGAGTGGATTTGGTAGATGGAAACTGAAAGAAGCCCGTCGTATATATATATATATATATATATATGTATGTATGTATGTATGTATATAAGTGTGTGTGTTTGTGTATTTGTGTTTGTCCCCGCCAACATCGCTTGATAACCGATGTTGGTGTGTTTATGTCCCCGTAACTTAGCAGTTCGGCAAAAAACTGATAGAATAAGTACTACGCTTACAAAGAATAAGTCCTGGGATCGATTGCTCGACTAAAGACGGTGCTCCAGCATGGC
>NC_068990.1:26991964-26993864 GCF_001194135.2 Octopus bimaculoides
AGGGGTTGGGGAAAGAAAGAAAGAAAGGAAAGGGGGCAAGAAAAATAAACCTAGAGAGAGAGGTTTCAGGACAATCACGAAAGAGGAAAAATAATGAAGGATGGAGGAAAGGATAGATAGATAAATAGATAGACAGGCAGACGGCAAACAGACTGATAGACAGATAGTCAGAGAGATAGATAGATAGAGAGAGAAAGAGAGAAAGGGGGGAGTGAAAGGGAGAGAGAGAGAGAGAGAGGTTTCTTCTCAGTTTGATGTGGTCAACCCATTGAAATTTTATTACAAAGCATTTTTCTTTTTTCTTTTCTTTCTTTTTCTTTTTTTCCCCTTTTTTCCTTTCCCATTGTATACCTACCAACCTATTCGTAAATAAATACATTTTCTCACAAGGGCTGTGACCTTTCAAGATGTCAGTTTTAGGAAGTAGGGTGGGAAAGACAAGAAAAGAGGGGGAGGGCGCGATCATCACTGAAAAATAAAAAAAAAGTGTTCAAAGTGTTATGAAAATATATATTCCTTTACACTTGTATCGTCAAATCCCATATTCTGTGTAATTCCATGTTTTGTTTCAACATTTCTGAATATGGCGCCAATGTTAATAACGTGATACTCATCTCTATGAGCGATCAGATATATATATATAGAACATTGAGATTTTGACAACTATTGTTCTCATAAAACTTACATGTACTCGAGAAAGAATACTAGAATCATTTTACCACTGATTAAGAAAAATATCTAATGTAGCTAATTGGCAAAGTAATTCATGAAAAAAGATCTCTTTTGAATTCTCTTATCTAAGGAAATAAGAAAAAAATATAAGAAAAATAAATTCTACAAAAGAATGAAAGATACTTAAAAATATATTTAAGTATGTCCAGCTTTATTATATAATTTATATCCTACGGAATGGTTTCCAGTGAAATATACAATATACAGGTTATTACAAAAATCACTAATGATGTTTGATTAAATGTACACGGAGAATAGATTGAATTATAAACAGTATCATCATCATCCTCGTCTTCATCATCATAATTTAATGCCTGCTTTTCATACTGGCATGGGTTGGACGGTTTGACTGAAAATCGGTAAGCCAGGAAGCTGCACCAGGTTTCGATCCGATCTGGCAATATTTCTACAGCTGGATGCAAGTCCGATGTAAGGAATCAACAGCCTCAAAGAGTGTAGTGGATGTTTTTTTTTACGTGCCACTGGCATGGGTACCAATAACCTGACACCGGCATCGGCCACGACTATGGTCTCACTTGGCTTGACACATCTACACAAGCACGGTATACAGCCAAAGGTCTTGGTCAGTTGTCATTGCCTCCATGAGGTCCAACGATCAAATAGTGCTTTTTTACGTGTCACCAGCACGGGTGCCAGTCAGACGGCACTGGCATCGGCAACGACTACAATTTCACTCAGTTCGACAGGTGCAGCATATCGTCCAATAATTGAAGGGTGCTTTTAACGGGCGAATTACACGACACTGGCATCGGGCACGATTGCCATCTCACTTGGATTGCGGCATCGACCATGACTACGATCTCACTTGGCTTGATGGGTCTTCTCAAGCATGGTATATTTCTAAATACCAAACTCAATTTTCTTTATATTCTGACTGTATTTTCCTAATTTATGGATATTGTACAAATATTTAATGTTTGTTCGTGCAAAATATAGAATTACACAGAATATGGAACTTCACTAGGGATGAGTAAAGGAATATACATTTTCATAGAACTTTGAACCTCTTTTTATTTGTCAGTGATGACCGCACCCCACCTCTTTTCTTGACTTTCCCATCCTACTTTCTAAAATTGACATCTTGAAAGGTCACAGCCCTTGTGAGAAAATGTATTTATTTACAAATAGGTTGATAGGTATACAATGG
>NC_068990.1:26994300-26994774 GCF_001194135.2 Octopus bimaculoides
ATATATATATATATATATATATATATATATATATATATATATATATATATATATACTCTATCATACATACTTATATAGATCTGTGAGTACATATATATTATCATCCTCATCTCATGTCCGTTTTCCATGCTGGCATGGGTTGCATATGTATATAAATATATATGTATGTATACATGCTGGTCTACATATATTGTCTCATTATGTTATACCCTGGGGCTCCCTCTTAATAAAACATTGTTAGCAACTAAGAAAAAGGAACTCATTACAATAGATACAAGCTGAATAAGTTTTATTAAAAATGAACAATCGAACAATACTTATGTTATTGCACTCTGCAGATGTACAGAGAAACTCCGAATGACCTGTCCGTGTTTCCTTTGTATCGTCTATCTGGATGTTTTGTCCCTTTCTTCTAACCTAACTGTCTGGATGTTTGCGTTCTAGTCCCATTCTGTATTATATATATATATATAT
>NC_068990.1:26998054-26999127 GCF_001194135.2 Octopus bimaculoides
TATATATATATATATATATATATAAGCCTTGTAAGTGGATTTGGTAGATGGAAACCGAAAGAAACCTCCTTATAATTTTACAGTAGGGATGTGATCCACAGAGGACCAGCTTCATTTTGATGTATGATACATGTTCCTGTGTTGGTAATTATACCTCTCCTAAACAAGACGACGGCCTTACTTGTGGACTCACCCTCGTACCTCCTCCACAGCAATCCACCTGTTTCCGTGTCTCTCTAACCTCTAACGTCAGACACTCACCTCTAATCATCTCCTGCAACACCTTGCCTCCAAATTGAAGTATTTTTGTTTTGCAAGTTACCTGGTCACCTAACTGGTGCTGGTGCCACGTAAAAGGTACCCAGTCCGCTCTGTAAAGTGGTTGCTGTTGGGAGGGACATCCAGCCATAAAAACCATACCAAAGTAGCTTGGAGCTTGACACTGTCCTCTGGCTTATCGACTCTTGTCGAACTGTCCAACACATGCTGGCATGGAAGATGGACGTTAAATGATAATGATTACAATATTGATATATATATATATACGTCATACACATTTAATACATACCTTACACATATCTGCAATATATGCGTGTATATACATGACATATACACATAGTATATACATGGATATACATGAACTCACAGCTGGTCAGAGGAACAAGGGCCGCCCACAGCTGAGGTAACAGGATGTGTGCAAGAAGGACATGAAGGCGCTCAACATCGACATCAACTCCTGGGAGGACCTGGCAGAGGACCAGACCAGGTGGAAAAGCCCACTTCTCAAACAACTACGGATTGGTGAAGAAAAGCTGTCAGCTGCAGCTGCAGAAAAGCGAGCCCGATGTAAGGGATCAACGGTGTCACAGACCAGAATCCACACATAGATGTGATCTATGCTACCAAGACTGTCATTGTCGCACTGGTCTCCATAGCCACAGGAGGCGCTGCTCAAGCCGAGCGGTCCAACCGTGATAATAAATGGACGAACGTGATACCCATGGTCAGCCATGACTGAAGTTGGCCTTCCTATATATATATATATATATATATATATATATATATATATATAT
>NC_068990.1:26999137-27000616 GCF_001194135.2 Octopus bimaculoides
ATTACTTTTTGACTCACTTTCGGATATATATATATATATATATATATATATATATATATATATATATACGAGTGGTATTGGTATCCAGAAGACCCAAGACGGCAGCTAAGGCTATATAAGTGCTACGGGAGGACTGTTGTTAGACTCTTGTCTCAGTAATAATACGAGTGAGGTGTCTAATCCGGGCCTTGTGTGAGGATGTATATGTTAAATAAAATAAGACAACAAAGCCAAGGCTGTGTGGAATTAAAAGGATATTTATAAACAGAAAGGTAGTTGACCTTTTTCTTTATAAATGTCCTATAAATTCCACACAGCCTTGGTTTTTTGTCTCATTTTATTTCATACAAGCGCACACACACACACACAATCTCACACACACATGTACACTCAATATATACATACATATGTATACACATGTATAGTTTATGTATGTATGTATGTATATATAAATATAGTGTCTACCACTTCTGCTATATATAATACAATTTGGATATCTATTCGATATCTATTTGTAGATATATTGTAGGCTTGCTGCCTGAAACCTGCCATGCTCTTACTATGTCTTTGGTTGGCGCTTTGCCATAATTGTCACTAAACCAGCTGCCATTTTTGCATTTATTTCTCTTGTAATGTTACAGAACATTTTGATATGTATTCGTTTTTCGGAAATAAATTTTCTTTTGAAGTGCATATAACAGTTAGAACAGGCTGTTTAATTTGTCACTGATTGACAACCAATAAAAATATTGTGAAGAAATATCGATAAACTCTACCATTATGCTAGAAATCTAACAGCTATTTATCAATTTACACTTTCAGTTAAAAACTAATGGAATAAATTGCATTAGATTCCAGAATTGTCAGAGAACGATGCCATCAGACGTATGAGGAATAGTAACTCCCCAGTTTAAACCATTTTATTCTCCGGTGTGATTGAACAAGAATGTGTTATGATGTCATTAAAATCTACCCCTGGGGGAGTTTAATGACGTAAATATAAATAAATTTTGTATTTATCATTAGTTAGATGTTTGATTGTGTCAGAGGGGTGTGTAGAATAACCTCTGAAAGTAGGGAAAACTGAAGTGTTAATTAGTTTGTTGCTCACACATTTATAGCGATAACGACGTGGGATATATCTCTTATCTTTCACTTGTTTCAGTCAATAGACTGCGGCCATGCTGGGGCACCACCTTGAAGAATTCTTAATTATAAAAAAAAAGAAAAAGACGGTAATTGTTTTGGTTTTTTTTTCAAGCCTGGTACTTATTCTATCAGTCTCTTTTACCAAACAGCTAAGATATAGGGATGTAAACACACCAACACAGGTTATCAAATGGTGATGGGGACAAACACAGATACAAAAATGCCCACCCCCATACACTTATATCCATGTGTGTGTGTGTCTCTGCAACAAATAAGATGTATGAGTATGATTCTCAGGAAAAATGGAAGTGTCTTTGATGTGTGTGTATA
>NC_068990.1:27000654-27002273 GCF_001194135.2 Octopus bimaculoides
ATATATATATATATGTACCCAGATATATATCTATATGTACATGTAGATGAAAGTATGTACATACATGTACATATATATGCATATACTGATATATTGTTTATATATATATATATATACACATATATATATAAATTAGTTATAAGAATTCAATAGAATCTAAGCACATCAGCATGTAGGATGCCAGAAATGGCTAGGCACAATAACATAAAATTTACATTGAAGTAAACAACAAAGAAGGTATCAACAGCCAGTAGGATACCAATATATATCATCATCATCATCATCATTACTTAATGTCTGTTTTCCATACTGGCAAGCCAGAAAGCTGCAACAGGTTCCAGTCTGATTTCGTCAGATGCCCTTCCTAACCCTATGCATTTAAGAGTGTGTACTGGATGCTTTTAATCTGGCATCACACGAATTCTTCTACGTGGCACTGGCACGAGTGCTTTTAATGTGGCACCTGTAAATATACAGTTCTATATTTAAGGGCATATGGTGTAGTGGTTAAGAGCGCGGGCTACTAACCCCAAGATTCCAAGTTTGATTCCAGGCAGTGGAATAATAATAATGATAATAATAATAATAATAATAATAATAATAAATTATAAAAATAACAACAAGATCGAAAAATAACTTAGGAATGAGAACCCAAGTTGAAAATTTCTCCAAGACACTTGATGAGGGCTTGGAAGGTATATCAGCTGAAACATGCTAACAACAAATAAGATGAGGACAAATATCTGTCAAATGTAAATAATGTAAATAATGTACCTGTAAATATAGTTTAAAATTGCATAAAAAGCAAAAAGCAAAAGACAGAGACAGGTGATGGAACAACAGAGAAAGTGTATTAGTTTGGTACTCAGGAAGAATGGAAGAATCATTGATGCTTTGAGCCTATGCTATTCTACAGAAAGGAACGAGGAAAGAAAACAAATGGAGAAACACGATGAGCTGAGTTCTATAAAAATCTGTTGAAACTAATGGTGAATTCTTTATTAGTTTTGTATTTGAATTTTTTCCCTCTTCAAATATGTGTGTGAGTGTATTTATAAACGTGAGTGTAGGTTTGAGTGTGTGAACATACTTCTATATGTGTCAGTCTATATTTATCAATTATAGAAAATTCCTTCAATAATATTGTGTAATTTCCTTCAGTAGATGTTCAGAAATTCCCAATATTTGGATGTTTCTTCTCATGTCATGACATTCCTTTGTTCAAAACTATGTTTCGGATGTTTTATTTATTTGCAGATTATTTGTACATTTATTTGTCGATTTTTTGTCGATTTTTTTTCTTCAGGGTTATCTAGTTGCAACTCTATGGAATATTTCGAAACTAGGAATTACAGAAATATATTTCGTCAGAAAAATTTACTGTCAAAAGGATGGCGAGAAGAACTGGATACGTGGAGAAACATATTTAACAACATATCGTCAATGAATTTTATATCATGATATATGGTGACATAGTAAGCATACGTCACTTAGTTAACGCTGTAGTATCAAACACTAACCACATTTTTTCCACCCACCTATGACCCTCAAGAACATTTATCATGTCTACCTAATTTATAAGCAGAATATATATATACACATATATATATATATATATA
>NC_068990.1:27002576-27003356 GCF_001194135.2 Octopus bimaculoides
ATACTTACACATGCACATACGTAATGTCAGTCCTGTACTTCGTTTTCTTATTCTCCATATATATAAGTATCTATAGCTTGTACCAGTGACATGTTTTAGGTGCAGCACAAACTGTAGTTATTCAACCCAGAAAACCATACATGAGCTAACGATGGAGCCTGTAGGTGGTCACTCAACCATTTATAAATGGTTGCCTAATTTCCTCAAGATACCAACTCCATCATTTTATAAAGAGTCCAGATACAGGAGATGGTTAATATATTTCTAAATACACTGAAATATAAATATTTTCTTTTGGCTGTAGAACTGCATTGAATACATGGTTTTATATCTTTAACATATAGAATTACCACAAGTAGGGCTGTGTCGTAAGAAGTTTGCTTCCCAACTACATGGTTCCGGGTTCAATCCCACTCCATGGTACTTTGGGTCTTCAACTATAATCTAGGTCTGACCAAAGCTTCATCAGTGGATTTCGTGTCTCGAGGTGTGCTGCATATTCTCTATTTGGATATATTTGGGGTACTTAAGTGTACGCATAGCTTTGTGTATGCTTGTTCCATGGGTGCAAGTGGGTATTTCATTTATTTTCTTAATGTATTTACTGTTGATGCCAAGAAAACTCTTTATGAATTAACTCAGAAACCAATCTCGCAATTGAGTGTTATATATGGGCAGGGGCAAAAAGCGATTTACCCTTAATTTATATGGCAAATGTCTACTGGCTGATGCATGTCTTTTTTGTATCCTCTCCATTTTCTTATTTGCCGTGTATATATA
>NC_068990.1:27003586-27005395 GCF_001194135.2 Octopus bimaculoides
TGTGTGTGTGTGTATGTGTGTGTGTGTGTGTTTGTTTGTCCCCTACTATCACGTGACAACCGGTGCTGGTGTGTTTATATCCTTGTAATTTAGCTGTTCAACAAAAGAGCCAAAGAGAATAAGTACCAGGCTTTAACTCCGCCCCCCCCCAAACACAAGTACTGGGTTGATGTGCTTAACTGAAATTCTTCAAACCAGTGCCCCAGCATGACCACAGTCAGATGCCTGAAGCAAATAAAAGATTTAAAGATGAAACGTGTGTGTGTATGTATGTATGTGTGTGTGTGTTTCTGTTTGATGTATACAGAGAGGGTTATTATTGCCCCTTCTATTCGAATGCTGCTAATACTCTGCAGGTTTCAATTAGATCTTGACCACTGATTGTCAGACACAATCATTGTAATCAGGGATTATAATGTTAGATTTTATCAGCTGGGAGGAATGAATTAGCATATATTTTCCATTTTTCTTTGCTGATGGCTAATTGTTTAACACATAATGAAATTCTTGTATCTAGAAGCTTCCAAACTATTTTTAGTAGGAACGTAGGAATAATTATAGTGTGACGAACTCTGGAAATAAGATGAAATCTTTTAATTATATTCCTATTATTGTGGTATATAGCTTGATTTATTATCACCACCTTCAGCAGCATTATGCTACTGCTGCTGCTACTACTGCTGCTACTATGAAACCTACAGCTAATAATAATAATAAACTAATTATGACACAAGGCTAGCAATTTTAGAGGGTAGGGGTTAGTCATTTACCTGATCCCCAGTATTTGACGGGTATTTTGATTTTATTGACCATAAAAAGATGAGAAGTAAATTTGACCTTTGTGGTATTTGAACCAGCTCCGTCATGTGACTTTTAGAGGCTGCAACTTTTTATTTCGTGGTCCTATTCCTTCAATCAACATTCATAATTTATTCACCTCTTATTCATGGCTGTATTTTACTTTATTCTATCTGGAGTTCAATATTTCCTGTCATCCTAAAGAACATCTTTGAAAGTACAAATTAAATTTATTTAAGTCTATTACAAATGTCAACAAGTAAAACTTCCAGATATGAATAAAAGAGCACTTTTATAATCCAGGCAACTTTCAAAGACAAACACAGCACACTTTTTGATTCGCGAAATCATCCATCAGTTCAGAATAATGAAACTGAGAGCTAGGTTCGTGTTCAATAGATGTCATAGACAATCCACAAAGTCTGCTACACGTTCGTGGTACAATGTAATATTTTTACAAGAACTTTAGCAGATACAATGTATTATTACCATTTTATTTCTTGAAATTTTCAGTTAACATAGTTTAATTCTTGTTCAACATCTTAACCAAAGTAAATAGATGAGTCATCAATGCACTTTGATTTGAACACGGGGCCACTCAATTGCAGAGCCCCCCTGCAATCCCTGCGATTGCAGGGGCTTTGCAACAACCCTGATTTGAACTCAGAACATAAATGCCATTTTGCTGATGAGTGATAGCACTAGTTAACTGCATTAACAACGATGATGATGATGATGATGATGATAATAATAATAATAATAATAATAATAATAATAATAATAATAATAATAATAATAAATTAAGTATCAGTTGTGTACTGGGGTCGATCTAATCGACTGGCCCTCTCCCCCCAAAAATTTGGACGTTGTGCCTAGAGGAGAAAAGAATAATAGTAATGAAAATAATAATGGTTTCAATTTTTTCCACAAGGGCAGCCATTTTGGGGAGGGGCTAAGTCGATTACATCGACCCCAGTATGCAACTGGTACTTAATTTATCACCCCCCCCCC
>NC_068990.1:27009867-27015035 GCF_001194135.2 Octopus bimaculoides
GATTACTACCTAGCTCAGATACCAGGAAACCCCAAAATGGCTGAAGTTCAAAAGATAGTGCTCATGGGAACTGCCCATATCCTACGTAAAATACTGTCTATGTGATCTCAAATTTTAAAGCAAACACATAATTTTCTTATGGTTTCTTAAACATTCACTTGAACAAAACTGTACAAATCCAAATATATGGTACCCTAGGCATAACACCTACATGAACTTCTAACTTGTTGTCTCTTGAGGTCTCTGGGTGAGACTTGGATCCAACTTGTACAAATGCAAAACAAAAGTCAAACATAAAATAATAATAATAATAATAATAATAATAATAATAATAATAATAATAATAAAAATAATGTGGCACTCATGACTTCTGATCTTAACTGACTGGAAGTGTTATCATGAACATGTTTTGTCTTGGAGTAAAAGATGGGTCACAGCAACTATTCTGCTTAGTTTGCTTGTCATTTGATGGACCTTAATCAGTTGAGCATGTCCCTTAGTAGTTGATGGGTGTCTCTGTTCACAAACAGCAGTAGTGGGGGAGCATCATAACCATGTGTTGAAAGAAATTCTTTGGGGTTTGAATAATTCACCCCATACATAAATAATAATAATATTTTGTTTCTGCTATTGGCATTTGGTTATGACAATGAGGGTTCCAGTTGGTCTGATCACTGGAACAGCCTGCTCATGAAATTAATGTGCAAGTGGCTGAGCACTCCACAGACACGTGTACCCTTAATGGAGTTCTCAGGGAGATTCAGCACAACACAGAATGTGATATGAATGGCCCTTTGAATTACAGGTACAACTAATTTTTGCCACCTGTGTGAAATAAAGTGTGACTCGAATTTTGCCCAACGTCATTTTGTCCATGTCTTTTGGTCTGATGTCTTTTTGTCTTTTGTCCAATTTTAAATAAAAATTTTAGAAAACAAGGTGAACATGAAAATCAAACAATCATTGAGAATTTTATTAAGATTTGTCGTGGGACAAAAACATCATCGGACCAAAAGACGTTTGACGAAGTGACGTCAGGCAAAAAGACATAGCACCGAAATAAAGTGTCTTGCTCAAGAACACAATGCACCATTGAGAATCGAACTCACAACCTTACGATCATGAGCTGAAAACTCTGACTACCGAGCGACATGGCTTCACTGTTGAGAGATTAAAGTATGAAACACAGACAGACACAGGTGTCTTGCTGTTGTGAAGATACATGACTAACCCAGCATCCAACAGGTTATATTTGCCCATACCTTAGGCTTCTTCTTTGGCACCTACTTCTGTACTATCAGGTTACACTTCATTGATTGCTTGATGGTATTTGATGAACAGTTTCCTTCCAATGACAAAGATTTCGAACATCATAACATTTTTGAGCAACTAACATGTGTTTTTCCTTTTTGTCATTTATTATGATGGTGAAAATCCCTCTACCTTATGGTTCCAACCCCATAATGTCATATTCACATTTCATTGTGTGTTATGAGACTTTTCAGATCAGTTTCATCAGATTTCAAATCGTTTTAGACAGTTTCTGATTGACCTTTACAAAGTGCTCTACTTGTTTCTTTGTCAACAGATGGGGGACATATTCCAGGAGAGCTTGATCCATCTTCAACTGGTCTTTTGAAATAATGTGCCTTGAACTGTTGCAGGTGCTTCTTCAGAAACATCATTGACAGTCTAGTCACAATTCATTTACATAAATGTGAGTAGATTTAGTAAATGGAAATTGAAGGAAGCCCATCGTGTATGAGTATGTGCATGAGTGTGTGTGTGTGTGTGTGTGTGTGTGTGTGTGTGTCTGTCTTTGTCTCCTTGTCATGACATTGAGTGATTGTTGTAAATGAGTGTCATCCAAGTGGTACCAATTTCCAAACTTCTAGCCACAAGGAAATATTACTTTTGTTGGAAACACGATGGTTGGTGACAGGAAAGGCATCCAGACATAGAAAAATCTGCATAAACAAATTCCATCTGACTCCTGCAAGCA
Organism: Octopus bimaculoides; assembly: GCF_001194135.2. Lineage (NCBI taxonomy): Eukaryota > Metazoa > Mollusca > Cephalopoda > Octopoda > Octopodidae > Octopus > Octopus bimaculoides. The sequence goes on from NC_068990.1 coordinate 27,011,870, forward strand.
TGGAACAGCAGATGTTAAATGATGATGTTATCCAGTATTTTAGCAGTATGGATGACTTTAGTGGGGTAGAAAATCACTGCCTGCCACCAAGCTTTGTATTTTGGGCAATCTGCTCGGTTTGTGCAGTTTTATAAGGGCTAAATGACTTGACATTTTAACTTTGAATTAAACAGTGAAAATTTCACAGAGACTACATAATTAACAAAACGAGAAAAAAAACTATTCTTTTCTAAACAATACTAAATAAACTAGCATATAACAAGATCACAAACTGTTGAACAACGAAAATGTACAGCAAAATAGAGAAGCTTAAACAATGTACTTAGTTTAACGATAATCTCATAAACAATATCTCAACAATGCTAATAACACCAAAGAACAAATTTAAAACCAAAAATAAATAATATGCAAAATACTTTTTCCTGATTTAGCTAAGGCATATATTATTATTCAGTTCATGTTTCTACATTTTAGTATCTTACAAATAAATTTCATTGACATTTTTTTTAACTCAAATCCATTTTCCTTCAGTTTTTTCTTTTTTTTTTGCATTTTACCAAAAGTGAAAAAAATAAAATGGTATTTCTTTTTCTTTCCAGAGAATGGAAAGCAGTGCTAATTTGAAGTTGAACATGAGTAGAAAGATAGTCTAAAATAGATCTAAGAGAATTATTGTTATGTAACATTATGTTAAAAATGTTGCACATCCTTCAAAGCTTAAAATAGCAAAACATGTTATTTTATTTGAATTGTCTTAAAATAAGAAAATTGTCACATTCTTTTCCATTATTTTGTATTTTTCCAGTAAATCTTCTATGCATCCAAAACATCTGCCCCACACAACACAGCATTTCTTCCAAAGCCCAACAAATGTTCTACATATATAACATCATTTTACATTTGTCTGTATATATGTACATGCATACATACATACTTATATATATATATATATAAATATACATATACATACAAACATGCATGCATAAGTACATACATGTATACATACATGCATACATATATATGTGTGTGTGTATATCATCATCATCATCATCATCATCATCATCGTCATCGTTTGTATATATCATCATCATCATCATCGTCATTTTCCATGCTGGCATGGGTTGGACGGTTTGACTGAGGTCTGGCAAGCCAGAAGGCTTCACCAGGCTGCAATCTGACCTGGTAATGTTTCTACAGCTGGATGCCCCTTCCTAATGCCAATCACTCCAAGAGTGTAGTGGGTGCTTTTTACGTACCACTGGCAGAGGAGCCAGTCGGGAGCCCCAGACATCGATCACGTTCAGATAGTGCTTTTACGTGCCACTGGCATGCGAGCCAGTCACAGGGAACTGGCATCGGCCATATGCTGCTTTTTATGTGCCACCGGCACCGGAACCAGTCAGGGGGCACTGGCATCAAACATGTGGCACCTATATATATATATATATATATATATATATATATGTATATATTTACTGAGATTCTCCTGTGTATTATATAATTTTTATCTTCTACTTTGTTTCAGTAATTTGACTGTGGCCATGCTGGGGCACCACCTTGAAGGACTTCATCAAACAAATCGACCCAGTGTTTTTTAAGCATGATACTTATTGTATCAGTCTCTTTTGCTGAACTGCTAGATTATGGGGACATAAACAAGCCAACACTGGTTGCCAGGCAGTGATGGCACACACACACGCACACACACACACACACACACATACACACACACACACACACACACACGTGTGTGATTGGCTTCTCTTAGTTTCTGTCTACTAAATCCACCCACAAGGCTTTGGTTGGCTCTGGGCTATAGTAGCAGGTGCCACATAATGGGATTGAACTCAGAATCATGTGATTGGGAAGCAAACTTGTTAGCTGCACAGCCACGTCTGTTCGTCACACCAAATTGGCAAAGTTTTAAATGTGTTGGATATACCATACTTTGTAGTAGTTGTTCCAACACCTTGAGCCCTGAGTTCAAATCCTGCTGGGTGTCAATGAAAATAGGCAACATTGCAATGTAGCGGATTGGCAGAAGTGTAATAATGATGGTCTGGATGCCTTGCAGTATATATTCTGCTTCCTAAGATTCTGGGTTCAAATCCGCCCCATGGCCTACATGCTTGAAAGATTAAGCCTTTTCCCAGTTGACTTCCACCAACCTCCTGGCACCTTTATTAGGGACCACTCTCTTGCTAGCATTCAGACTAAGTGAAAGAAACCTGTCACGTGTCCCTACTACAGTTGTTGAGTATATTCTTTTATTCTTTTATTCGTTTCAATCATTTGACTGCAGCCATGCTGGAGCACCACCTTTTGTTGGACAAATTGATCCCAGATCTTATTCTGTTTGTTTCTTTTGCTGAACTGCTAGATTACACCGACGTAAACACACCAGCATTGGTTGTCAAGCGATGGTAGGGGGACAAACACAGACGCTCAAGCATATATAGAAGACCCTCTTCGGTCATGACTGACCATGGGATTGCACCTAAAAAGTTACCCTCTGAGGCACAAGTCCGGGCAAGTTTGTTTTATGGAAGACCAGCAGTTGCCCATGCATACCAGCCTCACCTCTCCATGCCACCGATGATGATTCAAGGGAAAGGCAAAGGGGCCAATACAGCTTGGCACCAGTGATGTCGCAACTCATTTCTACAGATGAGTGAAATGGAACAACGTGAAATAAAGTGTCTTGCTCAAGAACACAACACGCAGCTTGGTCTGGGAATCAAACTCCCAGCCTCAAGGTCGTAATTTCCATGCTCTAACCACTGAGTACGTATATACATAGGAATACATACGCATGTATGTATATATGCATGCATGTATGTATGTATGTATATATGTATGTATATATGTATGTATATATGTATGTATGTGTGTGTATGTATGTGCGAATGTATATATGTATGTATGTATATATGTATGTATGTATATATGTATGTATGTGTGTATGTATATATGTATGTATATATATATATATATATATATATATGTATATACGTATATATGTATGCATGCATATATGTATGTGTGTGTATGTATGTATATATGTATGTATGTATGTGTATATATGTATTATGTACGTATGTATGTATGGGTACAACTGCATTGTCCTCTGCAGCAAGAAACTTGTTCTATTCTGGTCCCATGTTTC
>NC_068990.1:27015270-27015873 GCF_001194135.2 Octopus bimaculoides
GGTAGGGAGGGTGTTGTGAAAACAGAACATTAGAAAAAGACTTTACAAATTTCCTGTTTTGCTACGTAATTATTTTGCAAAAATACTTTCCAGAATTTCCATCTCTTATGCTTACTTCACACAATTATAACATCTACATATAACCTTGGCGTCCAGAAATAAGTGGATGTGCTCCAAGAGGACACAGCTTGAATTTAATCCTATCTGTATAATACACACACACATGAATGTGCACACACACACATGCACGTGCATATACACACATGTATTTGCACACATACACATGCATGTGCACACACACACATGCATGTGCACACACACATGCATGTGCATACACACACCTGTATGTGCACACACACGCACATACATACATGCATTTAGGTTTGGTGATACACATAGGAGAATAAAACTCAAAATATGAGTATTTATATGTTTTGTATTAATAATCGGCAGAAGTTACACAGGAACTCAAAGACTGAGAGTTTTGTGCAGTGGTGCTTATCATACTCTTCGCTCTTGTGTCACTCTATAATTGATGCAAATTATCAATAACAAACGTGTCTGTGTGCGTGTATATATATATATATATATATATATATATAT
>NC_068990.1:27016980-27018427 GCF_001194135.2 Octopus bimaculoides
GTGTGTGTGTGTGTGTGTGTGTGTGTGTGTGTGTGCGTGCGAAATGTATCCATTACTTTATTGCTTATATAAGGGATGGTTTTAAATTAAACAACTATTTTTAGGAGACCGAGTTGAGAGTGAGTAGTTCCTGATGTGTCCATTGTGCCTGATTTCAGAAGCTTGAGAAAGGGACGACAGGAAGTTGGCAACCAAAGATATAAGAAACATTAAGTGAAAAAACAGTTTACATAAGAGTCAGGTCTGCTTTCAAAGGGTCAATTTACTCACATGCAATAGAAACAGAATCTCCCTCACACCACATTAAAACCAATATATTTAGATATTGGGATGTGATCATAAGAATCTGCCTTGATTATTGATACACATATATACACACTCTCATGAATATATGTGCCACAGAAACAAACACACATTTATTAGCAATCACTAGTATGAATAGCGAACACAGTTATTCCCTCAAATTGCAAATTTACAATGTTCTTTTGTGTACACTGTGTAACGCATTGTTATATATTATCATTATTATTATTATAGTGCTGCTAATACACTGCAGGTTCCAATTAGTGCTTGACCACTGACAGTATTTTGTCAGACACAATCATTGTAATCAGGGATTATAATGTTAGATTTTATCAGCTGGGAGGAATGAATTTGCATATATTTTCCATTTTTCTTTGCTGATGGCTAATTGTTTAACACATAATGAAATTCTTGTATTTAGAAGCTTCCCAACTATTTTTAGTAGGAACATAGCAATAATTATAGTGTGACGAACTCTGGAAATAAGATGAAATCTTTTAATTATATTCCTATTATTGTGGTATATAGCTTGATTTATTATTATCACCTTCACCATAATCAGGACCCCTACAACAATCACTAACCTATCACAACCATCATCATCATCATCACTTCCAACTCACCATTATCTTTCTCCTTCTCCTCTTCTCACCATCTCTTCCCATGTATGTATACACCCACCCCCACACAGAGTAGTCTATGTATTATAAGTCCATTTTAGCCAACCTTAGCAATTGGTTTTGCATTGGATATCTGATAACCAGACAATTATCAAATAAGTGTTCATCAGAACATATTTGAAAATGGCTTTGGGAACTCTAGGAAATAACATGAAAGATAAATTTTCAATTTATTGAAATTATTTCTGCTCCAGAGAGTGTAAACTTAGTCTAAAACAATTGCTTTATGCCAAAAGATACCAAATCCGAGTGAGAAGGGAAGATAATTTCAAGCAGCAAGAAACCATTAAGGGAAAGACAACCATTGTTCTATATTTAAGAGATGAGGAATTATGTACATTATTTACATTTGACAGGCATTTGTCCTTATCTTGTTTGTTGTTCACACAGCGTTTCAGCTGATATACCCTCCAGCATTTATCAGGTGTCTTGGGGAAATTTCGAACCTGGGTTCTCATTCCTAA
>NC_068990.1:27018437-27018928 GCF_001194135.2 Octopus bimaculoides
GACAGGTATAATTACCAACACAGGAACATGTATCATATATCAAAATGAAGATGGCCCTCTGTGGATCGCATCCCTACTTCTAAACATAGTCACTGTTTCTCTCAATGGCAATGTTCCACCTTCGAATGAGAGCATGTATCCCTGCTCTGTAAAATTCTGTTGACTGTTCTTTGAGCCACTTCTTCACTACAGTGTTCACTTCCTCGTCACTGGAATAATGTTTGCATCTCAAACCCTCTTTCGTGGGGCCGAAGAGATGATAGTCTGACGAGGAAGTGAAAACTGTAGTGAAGAAGTGACTCAAAGAACAGACAACAGAATTTTACGGGACAGGGATACATGCTCTCATTTAAAGGTGGGATATTGCTATTGAGAGAAACGGTGACAATGTTGAGAAGTAGGGATGTGATCCACAGAGGTCCAGCTTCGTTTTGATGTATGATACATGTTCCTGTGTAGGTAATTATACCTGTCCTAAACAAAATGGCATT
>NC_068990.1:27021843-27023353 GCF_001194135.2 Octopus bimaculoides
TACGACAACTTTTAACATGAAATAACTTCGAATACAAACATTTTTCTCTGTTCAATAAGACAAAATATACAAGTATACGGAGTTTTAAAGTGTTTCGGTAGAAAACATACTAAAAAAAAAAACATAAATAAAAAGTGGCGGCCGCCAAATCAGAAAGATCCGAAGAAGAAAAAGAAGAAAAATAATAATAATAATAATAATAAGAAGAAGAACAACAACAACATCGAAAAATACCTTAGGAATGAGAACCCAGGTTCGAAATTTCCCCAAGACACCTGATGAAGGCTGGAGGGTATATCAGCCGAAACGTTGTGTTAACAACAAAGAACGTGAGGACAAATATTCGTCAAATGTAAATAATGTGAAAAAGTTAAAGCTTTATATAAATCTCTCCAAAACAAAACAAACTTGATTGAATTTAATTTAATTAATAATATAATAATTATGAGTGAAATACATTATTTCATAATTCAAAAGCTAATAATAAAACATTACATACTCATTGATATATCACCACTACAAGCTATAGTATTAGATTTCCAGTAACTAATAGAAACATTAGAATTTATTAGATAGAAACTAATAAAAGTACCTGTAATTAACTATTATTATAAAACTTTGCTATGTTTAAAGCTAATTAAAACTGTTTAAAAGATAATAAAATTACAAGTATTAACACTTAGCTGTTTTATCAGACACGCGGTACCATGACCAAGATTTAAAAGGACTGTCTTAACTATTGATGACGTAGTGCGTTATTGCTAATTCCTCAATTGTCTTAATCAATATTGGTGACGTAGTAAGCAAATAACTTGAATCATAAACATTCCAAATATTTAGAAATATTTGCTAAGTTGAAGACTAGATACTACCCCATATTTATATAAAATTTCAACTCTCCCACCTGAACAGCGATTAAAAGTTTTATCCAATTTACCATAATTATACACTGCTTTTACTAAATGTCTTAACAGTTTATTTATTCTTTCCAAAAATCTATTACCATTATTAATAAAAGTTAAATTTATCTTGCCCTGCAAAAACACCATAACGAATAAAAGAAGGAATTCTACTACCGAACTATGGCATTGAAGCCACTTGGACACCAAAATCTTGTGTTTTGTTATAAATGTCAGTACATATTTCATTACTATCCTTAATTAGAAAATTGACATCTAAATAATTAATATTCCTTATATTCTTACCATTTCTGATGGCTTATAAGCTCACCAGGGTATATTTTTCTGAGTAAAAATTCAAAGAAACCATAAGTACGTGTTGCTTACATTCCACAGCAGTAATTGTTTTCACCTCAATAGACGTCAGTGATTCGTTGAAATTACCGAAAAACGACAAATTTTCACACGAAATAACTTTAAAAGATAAAATTTTTTCCATAACACTAAGAGTAAAAGATGTTTTATATGACACATTCTACCAGTGTCCCAAGTTTGAAAGTGTTTCGTTAAGAAAACAAGATCTTCTTCTTCTTCTTATTATTATTATTATT
>NC_068990.1:27024020-27024543 GCF_001194135.2 Octopus bimaculoides
ATATATATGTCAAATAAGTCTCACCTTTGAGAATTATATTAGCATCTTATTTACATCGAGCTTCTAGATAACGTCTTCCTTATACACCCTGACTGCCCCCTCCCGTTAATAACTTGTAGTGTTCCCTAGTCCTTTAATGGCTCAAACTCTCATCTACGTTCTTTGAGCTCGGATAGTAAATATTTATGTGCCCTTAACATATTGCACTTTTAGACTATTTGTCTAAACCATTTTTTCTCACCTCTTCCTCGTCCCTTTTGTTTATATTGTATGCTCTTGTGTTTCACTCTGATGAAGATCAGTTGCCTTAATTCGAATGCTTTATGAAAATGAAGAATTTTATTCTTGCATTTATGTATAGACTGCATTCTGAGAATCTGATCAGAAAAAGCTGTAAGCTTTGCTATATCTTGGTTTGTATCAATAAACAAGATTTAAATGTGGTCCTATCCATGTACTGGTTAATCTATGTTTTCCTCCATTTTCTAATTATTTGCATTTATATATATATATATATATATAT
>NC_068990.1:27025529-27029035 GCF_001194135.2 Octopus bimaculoides
GTGTTTTTTTTTCTCTGCACATAATCAGCTTAAAATTAGCACTGCTCTCCATTCTTTAAAATAAGAAAAAAAAAATGAAAACGTAATATCTTTTGCTTTTTACTTTTGCTAAAAAATGCAAAAAATAGATTTAACTATCAAGACAAATATTGTATGATTGTACAAAAGAACAAAAAATGTCCGACTCCTGTGGAATAATACACTCACACACGCACACACACACGCAGACACACACAAACACAAGCGCACGCACACACACACACACACACACACACACACACACTCACACACACACACACACACACGCACGCACACACGATAAATACATATTTAAAGAAATATTTTTGTATGCTCATCTGAAGATTTTTCCATTGTACTTATGGTGTTATTGATAATATATATTTGTCTATGTAAAGGTGTATTGTGAGACTAAGGAGATTGTTCATAAGTGTCCGTTTCTTCCTATAGTGTTTGTTCAACAGGTTTATGACATTGTTTTTTTTTATATATACACGATTTCTTAGTGTCTGTCTTGAGATTCCTATCAATAAGATTGTTTAGGATTTTCATATCTAGATACTTAATTTGTTTTCCTATAATTTTAATCCAGAGTAAATGACGAAATGTTCTTATATCTTATCATCACCATTAAACTGTCCTTTTTTTCTATGCTGGCATGGGTTAGACAACCTGACATGACCTGATGAGCCAGAGGGCTGTGCTGAGCTCCAGTCATTGCTTTGACGGTTTCTACAGCTAGATGCCCTTCTTAATGTCAATCATTTTACAGACTATACTGAGTGCATTTTATGTGGCACTATCATCAGAGCTTTTTACGTGGCACCAGCACCAGTGATTTTTACGTGGCATCAGCACATCAGTTGATAAAATATTTATAAGTCTACAGTGTGTTTTTGTTTTGTTTTTGTCATCACAATACAATCCTGATCAAGCATTTCAGCCATGTCCAACTATACAGGTTGTTTAAAGGTTGCTATGTCTACATTGTGTAGTGACAATTTTTATGTAGGTAGAAGTGCATCGTTTGAGAGTGAATTAGCTGGCATATTTTTATTAAGTAAAGCTATGTCGTAGACAAGCCTTCGTTGATTCACCGAAATATTGTTTGTGTGACATAAACACAGATTTCTAAACCTTTCGGAAAGCTCAGGTGTGATACAGAAAGAAATGTGGAGAATAAATGTATTAGAAATACAAGTTAGAATTTTGCAAGAATAATACTAAGTCAAAGAAGCATTTAATATAAGGAAACACTTCAGTTCATAAACATCTGCTGAAGAGCCAGATCAAGGAATTTACTGTAGCCATCGGAGACTTATAATGCCACACAGGTATTCTTAGAACTGAGAAGACAATCTTAATTATTGAATTTAAATGTCTAACCCTTTAACATTCAGATAATTCTGTGAAATATAATGCTTATTTATTCACATTGTTTTGAAATAACCATGCGTTATTATTCTATAACTTCAAGATTTTGATAATACGATTGTTTATCTTTTGCATGGCATTGTAAGTAGGTGTGAAAGGCCAGATATGGCAGATATAAATGCTAAAAGGGTTATACAACACAAGGGCAACTGGTTATTGCAACACCACCCGTCTGCACATCAGAGCAAAGATAACAGCTTAATATCATCTCCTATTTTCCATTTATCCTGATGAAGAAGTTTTGACACCCAAATATCGAAGAAATACACGGTAGACCATTGATTGTTGCTGTTTTCACTTCTGTACTGCATTCATTTTACATCGAACAGATTTTAATCTAATTTAATATCTCACAATGCCTCACCAAACCACTCTAGACTATTAAGTATTGTAATTGTAAACAAAGAACAAAAGAACAATGTGTTAGCATGTTTGTGATTATTGAATGACACTTATATTTGTGTGTGTGTGTGTGTGTGCAAGTGAGGAGACAAACTAGGCAATCAACACATTTAGTAGGTGTTACATATATAATTGAAAAACACTTTGAATCGAGCAGTTTTTAATAATAATAATAATAATAACAACAAGAACAACAACAACAATAACAATAATAATAATAATAACACCTAGCTCCTACACCTACCTGCTTTCCTACCTACCTACCTACCTACCTACCTACCTACCTACCTACCTACCTCAGATACCAGGAAACTCCAAAATGGCAGAAATTCGAAAGATAGTTCTCATTGGAACTGCCCATATCCTACGTAAAATACTGCCTACGTAATCTCAAATTTTAAAACAAACTCATAATTTTCTTGTGTTTTCTTAAAGATTCTCTAGGACAATGCTATGTGCAAAACCAAATAAAAGTAAGGCAACTAATAGCAAAACTATTTGGTTGATTATTCCTTATGGGAGGCAAATTAAATCTAATCCTCCTTTCCAGTTTCGGGAAGCTATTATTAGGAATTTTCCAAAGAATTCTAGGTATTACTCTATTATCAACTCGCACACGGTTAGGATTGGTTTATCCAGCACAAAATATCTCTCACAAATGATCTCCTCACATAATATTAGTTTGTTAAATAAGAATCCAATTATTAATACTAACATTAATTTAGCTAATACCAATCATCCCCCTAGGAATATCAATAACAAGGTTATTGTCTCTGAAGTCAATTCCAACAGAATTAAGTTTATATCTAGTAATTCTAAGATTAAAAATTCTATATACCAGTGTAAAATTACTTCAGGTACCGATGTCTTTTTTATATAGGTAGTTCTTCTCAGTTATCTAAAAGAATTTTTAATCATTACTCTACATCTAAGGGTAGTAATAAGCGCAACAGTACGGGGCTTAGTAAATTAATTTGGTATCTAAAAGACCGTAATAAACAATTTAATTTAGATTAGTTGATTCTCTCCATTTCATTCCCATATGATAAACGCAAAAAATTCTGCCAACTCTGCAATACTGAACTATTTCTTATTCTTTTTTCTAAGAATCCCCTTGTAAACACGGTTATAAAGCGTGCTTATCGATGCGATGTAAACATTGACAGAAACATACCATTAGTTCATATAAGTGATATCTACCATTATATATAATTTGAACATTGATTTTCATCTTACATTTCACTTCCACTAGATATATCTTTTTCCAGGCCTTTAAGCTTTTATTTAATTCACATATCGCTCTATATTTCTCATTTATTAGTTTTCTCCTTATTTCTTTCCTTTACTCCTTTCTATAGGCTACCTTTGACGTTATATCCTCTAACGGTTTAAAAAAAAAACTTAATAGCGTTCCGTTCATCATTATACATATCCATCATATTCTGTTAAAATGTATTATTGATGAGTTTAGTTCATTTCTTTCTTTTCCTGAAACCTGATGAGAAGATTACATTGTTTTACACCATTTTATGCCTTTGGAATAATACCAACGTTGTCTTCGAAACATGTGTCGGAAGTAAAAGAATTTGTATAATACCTGCGTTCCACTCCATTTATTTATTTATTTATATTTTACAAAATACTTCACATCA
>NC_068990.1:27029261-27032040 GCF_001194135.2 Octopus bimaculoides
TATATATATATATATATATGCTGAGACCCCCACCCTCCTTCGGTCATGACTGACCATGGGATTGCACCTAGAAAGTTACCCTCCCAGGCACAAGTCCGGGCAAGGTTGGTAATGGAAGACCAGCAGTTGCCCATGCATACTGGCATCTCCTCTCCACGCCACCAGTGTTACCCAAAGGAAAGGCAAAGGCCGATACAGTTTGGCACATGTGACGTCGCAACTCATTTCTATAGCTGAGTGAACTGGAGCAACGTGAAATAAAGTGTCCTGCTCAAGAACACAACACGCTAACATAGATTGTTATCAGCAATTACTCCAAGATATCTGGTGTTGGTGGATGACATTAGCGAGTTACCCGATGGAAGAGCATATGGTAGTTTCGGAGTATCCTCTTTTCCAAAGTGGATCAAATCAAACTTATCCTCATTTAAAAGCATATTGTTTTTTCCGCCCATTGGACAACAGCAAACAGATCCGACTGAAGGTATGTTCGGTCTTCCATACCGTTTATGGCTTTCTGGAGTTTGGAAAGTATGCGAATATGTATATACAGATGCATATGGACAATACCTATACCTGCATTCATATATGCATAGATACACGCATATATATTACAAATTTGTACCTGCCTAGTAAATACAAGAAAGCGTAATTATAAAAGCATGTATAGAACTGATAATAACGTGGTTGTACGATAAGTATTTGCGTACATATATACATTCATACATACACACATATATACATATATTCATGTAGATGTGTATGTGTGTGTGTATGTGTTATACACACACACATATATATATATATATATATATATATTTATATATATATATATATATATATGTGTGTGTGTGTGTGTGTGTGTGTGTGTGTGTGTGTGTGTGTGTGTGTGTGTGTGTGTGTGTGTGTGTGTGTGTGTGTGGATGTGTATAGGCAAAAATACAAACACATACGCAGGCAGATACAAATATTCATAAACAGCAGAAGCAGAAATTTTGCTTTTGTAATAATATCCCAATTAGCTCTTTATGCATTCATTTATGCAAGTAATTATCTGAATGTTATTGTATTTTGTGTTTTTGTCTCCTCTGGTTTTTTTTTTTTTTTTTTTTTTTTTTTTTTTTGCTTATTTTTTTTCAACATGTCTTCGCTCGTGTGATAATTACTCTAAGCTGACGTGGAATAATATTCAGGAAATCTTTGATGAAATTATGCTTAATCTTTGATAATATCGAATTGCCAAAGCATGGTAGTCGGAACTAATGCCATGTATAGAAATATGGTCAAGTACTCTCGTAATATTGTCAATTTTCCGTTAAATTTTCTGTAAATGGTGTTCCTACACTTTCCATTTAGTCCTGGATGACATATTACTGCTGTTGATTTTCCTCGATCTATCCAGAATTATTCTTGGTGTTTGTTTTCTTGTAGTTGTTAATGAGAAAATGCTTACCACAGCTTAGTATATTTCAGTGCTGGTGAGGCTGTGTGGTAAAAAGTGTGCTTCGCAACCACATGGTTCCGGGTTCAATCTTTCTAATTGGCAACTTGGGCAAGTATCTTCTATTATAGCCTTGGGCCGACCAAAATCTTGTGAGTAGAATTGGTAGACGGAAACTGAAAGAAGCCCGTTGTGTGCGTGTGTGTGTGTGTGTGTGTGTATACACACACACACACACACACACACACACACACATACATATAATCAATCCAAACATGAACAAGCAATTAAAAAACACGAAAAACAACAACGCGAGAACGTGGAATAAGTACAGTGTTATTGGACGCTCAGGAAAGGAAAGAAAAGAAAGAGGATTTCACGTTTCGAGCGTGTCCGTCGTATATATCTGTGTGTGTATGTGTTTTGTCTGTGTGCCTGTGTTTGTCCCCCACAACTGCTTGACAACCGGTGTTGGCTTGTTTACGTCCCCATGACTTAGCTGTCTGGCAAAAAAGTATGATGGAAAAAGAGAACGAAGTTTAATAAAAATTAAGTACTGGGGTTGATTTATTCGAGTAAAAGTTCTTCAAGGCGGTGCCCCAGCATGGCCGCAGTCTAATGACTAAAACAGAAAAGACAAACGATAAAAATTGCATATAAAATATAGTGAAGTTACTGGGTCAACCTGATGCAGTCTCACAATTGTCACCCTTTTTAAGGTTCCCTTTATATGACTATATTGCATCGCTTTGAAGGCGGCGAACTGGCAGAAACGTTAGCATGCCGGGTGAAATGCCTAGCGGTATTTTGTCCATCTGTACCTTCTGAGTTCAAGTTCCGCCGAGGTTCACGTTGCTTTTATCCTTTCGGGGTCGATAAATTAGGTACCAGTTGTGTACTGAGGTCGGTCTAATCGATTGGCCCCATCTCCCCAAAATTTCAGGCCTTGTGCCTAGAGTAGAAATGAATATTGCATTGCTGTGAAGGCGGTGAGTTGGCAGAAACGTTAGCGCGCCGCGCGAAATGCTTCGCGGTAGTTTGTCTGTCTTACGTTCTGAGTTCAAATTCCACCGAGGTCGACTTTGCCTTTCATCATTTCGGGGTCGATAAATTAAGTACCAGTTTCGTACTGGGGTCAATCTAATCAACTGTCCCCAAAGATTTCGGGGCATGTGCCTAGAGTAGAAAAGGATATTCTATTTGCATGTCCGTAGAAGCAGACCTGTGACCTTCCAATGTTAAGAAGTAGTGGCTTGACCTCAAGGCACCCATATACATATACAAAAGGCCGATGCGGCATTTGTACATAATTTATCCACACGGGAATGGGTGTATTGT
>NC_068990.1:27032303-27033528 GCF_001194135.2 Octopus bimaculoides
TATATATGTATATGTATGTATGTATGTATGTATGTATGTATGTATGCATATGTGTGTGTGTGTGTATGTGTGTGTGTGTGTGTGTATGTGTGTGTGTGTGTGTGTGTGTGAGTTTGTTTGTGTCTGAGTTTCTCTCCCACGATCGCTTGACGACCGATATTAGTGTGTTTACGTCCCCGTAAACTAGAGGTTCGGCAAAAAGGATCGATAAAATAAGTACTAGGCTTGCAAGGAATAAGTCCTGAGGTAGATTTCTTAGACTAAAAAGACTTTTAAGGCAGTGCTCCAGGATGGCCGCAGTCAAATGACTGAAACAAGTAAAAATAATAAACAAATAAAAAACATACCCCCCATTTTTAAAGACTTCTTTATCTGTTACGGTGATAAGGGTTCCAATTGATTCGAAATTAACGTGCAAGTGGCTGGGTATTCCACAGACATGCGTAACCTTAACGTAGTTCTCAGAGACATTCAGCATGACACAGAATGTGACAAGGCTTGTCCCCTTTGAATTACAGGTACAACTCATTTTCGCCAGCTGACTGGACTGGGGAGACGTGAAATAAAGTGTCTTGCTGAAGGACCCAACACACTACCCGGGGATCGAACTCTCCACTCTGTCACACCCAAAACACATTCATTCATAAATGCGAACATGAGCTCGAGTGTGTATCATGAACAAAAAACAAACGAATTCTTTGTGTTACGTTGAAAATAAATAAAATGCATTTATGCATTTTCGAAATATACACCTCAGTATAAATACATATGTGTGTGTATGTGTGTACATTTATATGCACACACACAAGTTCTGTATACACATGCGTTACTTTACTTTTAAACACACATACAATATATATATATATAGGTGTGTATGTATATGTGTATATATACGTTTTTTAGATCATTGAATCTCTCTTAGCTGCATATATGCCTGACACGTCAGCTGTCAAAACTGATATTAAAATATGTTATTCAGTGCAGTTGAGATACATTTTCAAGATAATAAGCTATATGCAGCGTTAAACAGTTAAATATTTCTCTAGTAAAATGTAATTACAGTCATATACATTAGCGATAATATTCTGTTGCTATTATTGTTTTGAGAATTATGTTTTAATTGTGCTATGTAATGAATTCGAAGATAAGACACAAATGCTGAAATAAAAACACAGGCAAAGAGAAAGAATGACGAAGCTATATATATGAGGAAGCTATATATATA
>NC_068990.1:27034204-27041889 GCF_001194135.2 Octopus bimaculoides
TAATATAATAAATTTAAAATTTAAAATATAAATATACGAAATATAAATATAAATATGTATAAAAATATGAATGTAGATAAAGATACATGTGAATATAAATGCGTATAAACATTTTATGCGTAATTAAGCATGAATATTGTAAAGTCTAAAATATAAAAAAGCCTAAAATTTAAAGAATTAAACATCTGACGATCGTTTCGCGTATATTACTATAATCACAATATGATCAAAAGATCAACATACTATCAGTAATTCCGCTCTTCGGAGATGAATTAAGAACCAATTGTGTATATATAATAATTAAAACATTAGAAATATTAAAAATTAAAAATAATAATAAAGTGTATACTGTCCTTCCTATAAATTGTATATATATATAATACATCTATTTGTTTTTTACACCACCTGTCTTCGTCTGTTGCTTTTTTTTTGTGAATTCGATAATAGAATGAGCGAGGAGTCTAAGGCGAGTCGTGTGTGAACATGTATATGTTGAATAAAATGAGACAACAAAGCCAAGGCAGTGTGAAATTTCTAGGACATTCATAAAGAGAAAGGTAGTCGTACAGCTGTTTCAGGGATATAAAAGATATCCTGTCATCAGAGACAATATGAGAGAGTTAAATAGAAAGGAATAGTACGGTTCTCTATAAGAAGTTATTTTGGAAAAGGAGAGATATAGGATGAATAAAGGGAAATATTAGAATGAAAATAAAGATATACGTTGGATGTTAAACTTGCTGTTCCATTATCCAAGGAATGTGTTGTGTAGAATGGGTAAAAAGGCTTCTTGTCCATGGTATGTGAATTCTGATGGGGTCATATTTTGTTATTATAAACGGATAGTGTGCACTCTTATCAGAATTTACATACCATAGACAAGAAGCCACTTTACATATTCTACATAGCACGTTCCTTGGATAATGGAGCAGCAAGTTTAAGATCCAACATATATTTTTATTCTCATATTTCCATTTATACATCGTATATCTTTCCCTTTCCAAAATAACTTCAATATCTTATTAAAACCTATATGCTTACGTAACGTGTGCTTACGTCCCCGTTACTTAGCAGTTCGGCAAAACGGAGGGATAGAATAAGTACTAGGCTTACTAAGAATAAATCCTGGGGTCTATGTGCTCGATTCAAGGTGGTGCTCCATCATGGTCGCAGTCAAATGACTGAAACAAGTAAAAGAATAAAAGAATCGGATTAAGTAAAATACTGAAATAGAAATACTCATATGCATGTTGTTTGATGGTTATATCTGTTGAAAGTATTTGAGATTTTGGGGCTATTTAGAAAGAAATAAGGTATGTTAGGTCTGACATTGAAATCAAGATGAAGGTTAAACCAAACCACCAACTTCTGCACACACGCACGCACACACGCACGCACATACGTATATATTTATAAGCATATATATACATATATAAACGCATGCATTAATATAAATACATATTAAGATACGTATATTTTATAACTTTTATATACATATGTATATCTTTTTGTGAGAGTGTGTGTGAGAGTGTTGGTGAATATGTCTGTATGTGCATGTTTGTATGTATATATAAATATATACATACACATATATATCTCTCTATATATATGTATATATTTCTCTATATATACATACATATACATATGTACATGTGTATTTATTTATATATATATATATAAATGCACACACACACACACACGCACACACACACACACACACACACATACACACGCACACACACACACACACACACACACACACACACACACACACACACACACACACACACACACACACATATATATATACACACAAGCAGAAGCGAGTGTTTAGTTCTGTTCACTTGTTTCTGTGTTATTTTATTATTTGTGTTATTTCGTTATTTCCAGATGAGTATCTGAAATTTGAATCTATTTTAGAAATCAAAATATGTTATAAATAATAATTATTTTTCTAGTTTTTTCACCTCAGGTCATTTATTTTCTTCCTTCTTGTCTGTTTAGTATTTCATGATTCACAACATTAACATCATCGTTATATCAGTGCTTCAGGTGGTGTTGTTCTTTTCTGATGACGACCCCGATAATATACTTCTTACAGAGACGATGTATATTATTATTATTATTATTATTATTATTATTATTATTATTATTATTATTATTAATATTATTATTATTATTAGCATCATGTTGAGAATCATTATCATCAACATCATTCTTGTCCTCCTCCTCATCATTATTTTGTCATCATTATTGTTATTTTTATAAAGCTATTTCACGCAACTTTAGTCAGCAAGGATGTTGTCTTGAGATGACAACAAGTCTGTTACTATCATTATTGCAACCGATGAACGAGCAGAATCATTCGCACGTCAGATAAAATGCCTACTGGTAACTCTGTTGACACTCTACATTCTGAGCTCAAATCTCGCCGAAGTTGTTTTCCCCTTTCGTCCTTTCAATGTTGGCAAAATAAGTACTAGTTCAATACTGGGATCGATATAAACATTGCTGGATTTTCCAAAGTATCATAATCTTCAACATTGTCCTTATCAACATTACTATTAGCAAAGACAATGTGCTGGCAGATTCGTAATTAATTGAACTGGTATTGAATGTATGTATTTAAATGATGTGAGTTTAATTCGGGTATTTGGGCTGTTAACTAATTAATAATTCCTTTCATTTTCAACTGGGGTATCCTAGTATCCCTTCTACAACAAGCCATCTACCTCTATCCTTCTATTATTCTTTTTAATCACTCATGAACTGACACAAACCACGCCCCTCAATAGCATCACCTCCCCAGTTGAAGCATATTTAGCTTGGTCACCGCAAAGGTGCTGGTAATATGGAAAAGCACTCACTACATTCAGTGAAGTGGTTAGTAATATGAAGGGCATCCAGTCGTACAAACTAAGCCAAAGGATACAATAGAGCTTGGCACAGTCCTCCATCTTGCCAGCTCTTGTCAAATCATCTAACGTATCCCAGCATAAAAAATGGACGTTAAATGATGATGGTAATGATGATAAAGACATTCAGTGCACTGCGTATTTTACTTGTAATGACCATACGATTTGTATAAGTTTCCATCTCTCACGGTCATTTCACACCCTCACAAACTTACCCTCCGCCACCCACAGTATTCGATCCTCAATTCCTACTCACTCAAATTTTCACCCATTGTACCTTCGGAGTACATCTCTTTCTCTCTTTCCAGCTGGGGAATCCACGTATCTCCGCTTCAGCAAAGCACTTGTTTCTGTTCCTCTAACAATGGTATCTCCTTCAGTACTATACTCCCTTTCCGTCAAGAGATCTTGTTTTGTGAGGTACATGATGACCGCACTAGTGCTGGTGCCATGGAAAATGCACCTAGTACATGCTGTACAGGGGTTGGTGTTAGGAAGGGTATCTAGCTGTAGAAACCATGCCAAAGCAGACATTAAAGCTTGATCCGTCCTCTGGCATTTCAGTTTTGTCAAACCATTTGACCCTTGACAACATGAAAAACAGATGTTAAATGATGTCTTCATGTTTTATTAACCCAAAACATATTTGCAACGGAATAAGTACAAGTTTTCAATAGTTAATATGTTAGTGAAAACATACTAATTAGTGATTAATTAATGGTGATGCAAAGGCAATTCAGAATTATTGAGAACATTTAATTAATTAGAATGCTTTATCAAAAACCTGGTTAACATAACTTTGAGTAGCACCACTGATTGTTCTAGTCAGAACAAATAGAAAAAGTGAGAACGTCCATTATGGTATTGAATGACATAGTTCCATGTAGCATCAGAGTGATAAGGCTTCGTGTAGACATCTGGACAGCTCTATTTAAGATTGTGTAGCAGATTTGAAACCGAATTGACAAAATGCCATGCTAAAGTTACGGCTTAGTCATAACCATTTCACATAATAAACAAATTAAGTGACCAGTCAGCACTAAGCCATCACATGATGTCACATTCTACAAGCTAGTGTCTCTTAGCGAGGTTTATAAATAGATGAGTTTTGGTGTTAAATTTCGGAATGTTAGAAATCGTTGTCATGGAAAGAAGATTCTCGTTTTCAGTATTTAACAATTATATTAACAACTTCTTAGTCAAGCGAGCAGACAGCAGCTAGAGTTTTGCAATCGTGGACTTAGCATGATATTTCTCCAGTCTTGACAGCGTATTCATAGAACCTATTCAACCAACTATTTTGTCATAACTACAGAGTTGCATTTTCCACTGGTTATACTTCGTTGTTTGGGTGGAGGCGCAATGGCCTAGTGGTTAGGGCAGCGGACTCGCGGTCATACTATCGCGGTTTCGATTCCCAGACCGGGCGTTGTGAGTGTTTATTGAGCGAAGACACCTAAAGCTCCACATGGTGGTGGTGAACCCTGCCGTACTCTTCCACCACAACTTTCTCTCACTCTTACTTCCTGTTTCTGTTGTGCCTGTAATTCAAAGGGTCAGCCTTGTCACACTGTGTCACGCTGAATGTACCCGAGAACTACGTTAAGGGTACACGTGTCTGTGGAGTGCTCAGCCACTTGCACGTTAATTTCACGAGCAGGCTGTTCCGTTGATCGGATCAACTGGAACCCTCGACGTCGTAAGCAACGAGTGCCAACAACAACAACTTCGTTGTTTGTACTATTAATTCAAGACCAACATGGAAAATATTTTGTGCGGTGAATATAGTTTGCATTATTGGTTCACGAGTGTTGTTCACCATTTATACGCAGCTAGAATCCAACTCGACCACCAGCACCCTCCATATCATCCTTTTGGTGACCTATGAGACAACTGGGGACACCGACATGATTTGAACGCACGGCCTTTTGGTTAATTGATTTAGTATTTAATTATCGCAATTAATTAATTATCACAACTCAATTCAGTCTTTTTTTATATGATACAATCTATGCTAGTAAGGAAGGAGGAGATTAAATGAGGATGATGACGATGATGATAAAGTTTTTCTAGAAGGTACATCCCAGATTACTTGGTTGGAAGATTCCAGCTCACTTCACGATGCATCAAATGATTTGATTGGTTGAGTCATGTCTGCATAATCATTAATTTCTTTTATGATAATTTTTCATAACTGGCCGTTGAATTTTCTGGCAATAAGCTACCCCTAGGCCCTGAGATAAGGAACTTGGGTTCAATGGTTCAAACCTCAGCAGGAACCTCACAACAGAGGCATTTTAATGTGTTGCCTAATTTAGCTATAGCACTTTATGTTCTGAGTTCAAATGTTGCCCAGTTGATAAGGGTCATTGAGCTCTAGCACATTATAGTATCGGAGTAAATCCATTGGGAAAAAACTTGCGTGCTTACATGCGATCATCTAGAAGGATCCTTAATGGCAAATGTGTGTTTAGAGCAAGAAGCAGAAAAAGAATAAATTTCACAGATATTTCAAAATTATTTTCAGCATGTATTTCATTAGGAATAAGTATAATTAATTCTATAATTGCGTAATGAATATTCATCATTAATTGAAGCTAATTTAAGATATATATATATGTGTGTGTAAGTGAATACACACACACTCTCACACAGATACATATAGATATATTATATATATATATATATATATATATATATATATATATATATATATATATATATATATATATATATATATATGTATAGTCAGACAGACAGACACACACGTACACACATATAGACAAGAAGATACACACACACATATATGCTACATTCAAAACAAGCACAACTATGTTCCAGTTTAATCTTCTTGTTCTAAACATTTTTCATATTTCCGTTTAATTTTGTTTGAACAGTTTGTTTGGAACAACAAAGTTCCAAGATCCATATTCAACATTTCCCGACTTTCATAATATCATCCTCAGGATATGAAATAGATTTGGCTTACGTATTTCTTCTTATATGATGCTACAATTTATGTATGTTTTACCGACTCGGACATTTTTACTGTTAGTCATCCGTGTCAGCAGCTTATTGTTAATTTTATGTTGTATGTAGTATTCATGTGTTTATCTTAGCATTATATTTTGAGTATTGCTTCTATGATAAATTATGTATTTATATGAAGAATTTTATATTGTGTGTGAGTGTGTGTGTAAAGTCCACTAATATTTTATAACCTAATTTTGTTTTGTGGTGTGTGATTACTCCTTGTAGTAAATGCATGTTGTACTCACAAGAGGGTGTTGTACCAGTACGTCCTATATAACAGTAAATTCCTGAAGTTTACAACGTTCAGTTTTATGATCAAATTTGTAGATTACATTGACCCTGTGTAGCTTGTTCTTGGGTTTACGTAATAATGATGTGTTACTGATAAGGAGGTTTTATATTACAGTGTTTTTGTAGGACATCATTAGTTTTAGTTGCATTTACATGAAATAGTAAATACTGGCTCCAATCCTGGGACTCATATGGATGATTACTCGGTTTCTATAGAGTATAAGTGACCAAGATCACAACACCGACACTTAGAGGATTTTAGTCTGTGGTAGTGTTGCTCATTTATAGCTGAAAGGACTGCATGAGCCGTGTGAAATGAAATATTTTGTTGAAGAACGCAATGCACTGCCTGATTTTGGAACTGAAACCGTGATCTTGCGACATGAATGCAACACATTAACCCCTGGGACACATACCTTCTCAATGTGAAATAATATAGAAACATTTGCAACATAAATTTATATTAAGCACACTGTTCAACACTAACAAACATCTCAACACGTTTATGAGTAATGATAAAATGCATAGTTCTAATTATCATATCATATACAATATTAGCACCATATAATACAACTAATTTCGCAGATTGTATGCCTACGGTAGATGGAAATGCAGTGAAAAATCTGTTACTAATGACCCATTTAACTTCTCTAAACAATGATCAGTTTAATATCAGAGAGTGAAAAGACTGTACCGCAGTATTACAGATGAATTTAAAGTGAGATAAAATTAACATAAATGCGTAATTAGTAATCCACACTCTGGAATGGACATAAGCTTAGTGTCTCCAATATGGCATTCCAAATAAGAAAAATCTAATGTACATCATAACATTTGACATGATTTATACAAATTAATTACTTACTCACAATCAAATGTTTGTGTAGCTTTTGTATATTAGAAAGATATTTATCTTAAAATTCAATAGCACGTAGTAAACACACAGAATTAAATTAAATTTTCCCAATTAGATATTGTAATTGTGTTCAAGCAATGTTACATTGAAATATATAAAAAAATATCGATGATAAACAATATTTTTATCTCCTAAGGAAATTCAATATTATTTTCTCAATGTTTACTTAGTTACAATGTTACAGTACTCTACATTA
The DNA here is from genome assembly GCF_001194135.2 of Octopus bimaculoides. Classification (NCBI taxonomy): domain Eukaryota; kingdom Metazoa; phylum Mollusca; class Cephalopoda; order Octopoda; family Octopodidae; genus Octopus; species Octopus bimaculoides. The sequence continues at coordinate 27,041,556 of NC_068990.1, forward strand.
ATAAATTTTCTGGTCTTGTCACTCTAACAACATGAAGTAGGTTTAATTCTCTCTCCGGATTAGGGTCTTCCCATGAAACCGCTCCTAAATACATCGTATTTCTACAGTTGCATGCTTTACCAACGCTTACCCGTCTTCCAACAGGGAAATAGTTTTCTTTCATAGTCAGACATGGTTCCCATGAAGAGCTCCGCTCGAAACGTGAAATCCCCTTTCTTTTCTTTCCTTTCCTGAGCGTCCAGTAGCATATTCCACGTCCTCGCGTTGTTGTTATTTCGTGTTTTTTCTTGCTTGTTCCAATTTGAATTGATTATATATATATATATATATATAT
>NC_068990.1:27041925-27042317 GCF_001194135.2 Octopus bimaculoides
TATATATAAGATCAAAACTGTTTGGTTCAGACTCCTTGATACATACACACGTACACACACACATGCGCATGCACACACACATATATATATACACACATGGAACACAAATACACACAAACATATGTAAATGCATACACGTACTTATATATATATATATATATATATATGCACGAAAACACATATATATATTCTTTTTACTGGTTTCATCTAGAGGCTGTAGCCATGATTGGACACTGTCAAAGACGAATTTGACCATCCGTGATTCATATGTATTTATATATTCATATACAGACACATGCATACGTACATACATATACACACATACATATATGCAAACATACATACATACATACATACATGCATACATACACACACACACACACACACACACA
>NC_068990.1:27043002-27044292 GCF_001194135.2 Octopus bimaculoides
ATATATGTACATACACGTACCCATCCCACATATATATGTATATGCTGGTTATTAGACGTTGAACCAATGTTTCACCTCGGATACAAATATTTATGAGTTAGATTTTATTTCTTTGTTGCATTAAGTGATTAAGAGTGAGTATATCAATGAGAAATCTATGTTGGTGACCACATAAAAGTCTCGGAATATCTCTGGTCTCAAACGTAATTCTTTGCTTCAAATGACAGTTCCAACTGTGATGGAAACAACAGACCGTGTTATTCTTCACAACAAATACACTTATTAAATCAGTGTTGCTGTTCTCTCATACACCCAACGTTTTGGAGATCGAAATATAAGTGTCTGTCGGGGGTTAGTGAATAAAACGAAAAATCTAGAGAACTAGCAAACTGAGTCTGAAATATTTCATAGAAATGCAAAATGGAACAAATTATTTTACTGTAAGAAAGAACAGTTTATCATGATTGGTAGATGAAAAGGGTTTGAGAAAATGCTGGACCACGTTTTAGAGTGGTGGAGGAATAAGTAACACATCCTTGTCTTACTGATATGTTATAAAATAGAAGAGAGACATGCGCAATTTATCAAAAATGTGGAAACGAGTGGCAGAAGTATTGCTGATACCCAGGAGGAAGATAAGTTCGTATTCCATTGAATAAATAGTTGCCGGAATATCTTTACAGGTTTCATAGGAAATTGGGGTTCAGTACTCCACCAGGGAGGTTTGCATTAATATTTAAGCGCAGGTGTAGGTGTGCAGTTAAGAATTATGTATCTACTATGGCATTGGGCTGACCAAAACCTTGAGAATAGAAATTGAATTGAGCCCATCATATACATACATACATACATACATACATACATGCATACAGCATACATACATACACACATACATATTAGACTAGAAAAGTATTACCGTCATAGAGGTCAGATGTTCTGCTGATGTGAAGATCTCTTTGAAAATCAAAAAGAAACAAAATAACAACTGATTCGAAACCTCCAACTTCTGTATTCAGATTATAAATTTACATTTGAACCAATAATAATTTATGCACTTCGCTCTGTATAACAATCTGGATAGGCTAAGGTTTTCAGTCTAACTTACATATTACAAATACAATCTGTAAGTGAAACAGTAAAAATATGCAAGACTTTTTTCAAGTTTAAAATGTGACATTGCTTTTGTTATCTTCATTCCATTGATGGAGATTTGTATTTTTGTTAGAAACCAGGCCCTTCCCCGGAGAGAGAAGAACTTATATAGTTAAAATCAGAAGAGAACGTATATAT
>NC_068990.1:27044508-27045210 GCF_001194135.2 Octopus bimaculoides
TATATATATATTTACATGTATGTTGTTGTGAATGCAACATACAAAAAGGAACAAAAAAATAAAAGAATATCTATAGCCGAAGGTCAAGAAAAGTCTTGACTAGGGAGAGTTCTTAATGATTGCAATGGAAACAGGTAGGCTCTGAAGTAAGACAGAAAAGTTCATAGGGTTGATGTGACGTAGTCCATAAGTAGATGAATCGTATCTCTGGTAAATCGTTGCAAATAATGGAAAAGGCCTAATGGAAAAGGCCTACAGCTGTTTCTAGAATGGTTGCATAATTGGTGCAGTTCTCTGTATATTGCCCGCGTGAAAACTGTGTTGCAAGTACATATGTGCGAGTGTGTGAGTGCGTGTGAGTACGCGCGTGTGACCTTGTCTTGACGGCAAAGTATCCTTCATTTCCAGTATTCTGTGAAGACATTTTCAGTCATGGGGAAATATTACCTTACACGGAAAGCGCTGTGGATTAACGACATGAACGCATTCAACCGTAAAAAATCCGCCTCAACTAATTCCACGCAAGCATGGAAAAGTGGAACGTAAAACGATACCGACGATGATGATAATGATAAATTGTATTTTGACAGGAGTTGCTTCAAAGGATATGGCTAGACCCAATGTTTCTTCATCTGGTTGCGACTGTAATTCTTGACTAAAAATGACAGGGCCGAAATAATGTTTCATATATATATATGTATA
>NC_068990.1:27046860-27048587 GCF_001194135.2 Octopus bimaculoides
AAAACCACCACCACCGCCACCACCACCGTCGCCGCCGCCGCCACCACCACCGCCTTCTCATCATCATCATCATCATCATCATCATCATCATCATCACCCTTCCATCATTATAATTATAGAAATAATAATAATAATAATAATATTAACAACAACAACAATAATAATAAGCCATTCTACTACAAGCATAAGGCTTGAAATTTTGGGGGAGGCGACCAGTCGATTACATCGACCGCAGTGCGTAACAGGTACTTATTCCATCAACCCCGAAATGGTAAAGTCGAACTCGGCGGAATTCCTCTCTACTAAAGGCATAAGGCCTGAAATGTTGGGGGAAGGAATTGTCGATTACATGGACCGTAGTATACAACTGGTACTTACTTTATCGTTTCTGAAAGGATGAAAGGTAAAGTCGACCTCAGCGGAATTTGAACTCGGAACGCAGCGACGGGTGAAATACTGCTAAGGATTTCATCCAGCGCGCTGACGATTCTGCCAGCTCACCGCCTTCATAACAATGATGATGAGGATGATGATGATGATGATGATGATGATGATGAGGATGATAATAATAATAATAATAATAATAATAATAATAATAATAATAATAATAATAATAATACTAATAATAATAATAATAATAATAATAATAATAATAATAATAATAATCCTTTCTCCTATAGGCACAAGCTTGAAACTTTGGGAACGAGAGTTGGTCGATTACATTGATCTCAATGTGTAACTGGTATTTATTTCATTGACCCCGAAAAGTTTAAAGGCAAAGATGATGATGACTATCATGATGATGATGATGATGATGATGATGATGAAGATAATAATGAGCAAAATAAAATCAAACATAAAATAAATGTATAAAAAAGAAGAAAAAATTCCAACGAATAAAGAGAACATTGAAAATCCAATTAAGAATTATACGATAAAAAGAAAAAAGAAAAACGATAAAAATAGTGGAAGGCAAAAAAAAAAAAAAAAAAAAAAAAGAAAATACAACAGTTGCAAGTCAATAGAACTGTAGTTGTGTAATATTTGGTCAACTAAGTGCCATTTGTGAAATTCTCTAACTCTAAAATGACCAAAATAAACTAAAACGAATGATTTTTTTTCCCACTAATCTTGATCATAAAATAACCACACAATTTCTGATTTTTGTTATGTATATCTGTTTTACTTACCGACATTTTTATATAATTTTGTTTCATATAATTTTTATACAATTATATCTATATAATATATATATATAGGTATTTTTTAAATATATTTCCCGTTATTTTTTGGTTTTGCGTTTATGTGTTTCTATCTGTTGGTACTGGAAGCGTTTTAACCATTGGATGAAATACTTACACGCATGCATACATATATGTGTAGATAAATGTGTGTGTGTGTGTGTGTGTGTGTGTGTGTGTGTGTGTGTGTGTGTGTGTGTGTGTGTGTGTGTGTGTGTGTGTTTGTCTGCGTGTGGCGTGCTTGTGAGAATATGTGTGTATGTAAGTATGCAAAAAAATAAAAAAGTCATACTGTTATGGTGGGTTAGGTTATATTCGTAAAATGTACACTTGTTGAACGTGAGTTTAATAAGTATATCTTTAGTCCTGGTATGAAATTAGATATCATGGTTAAAGTCTATCTATCTATCTATCTATCTATCTATCTATCTATCTATCTATCTATCTATTCATCTATCTACATGCCTCTCTCTGTGTCTGTCTGTC
>NC_068990.1:27048597-27051928 GCF_001194135.2 Octopus bimaculoides
TCTCTCTCTCTCTCTCTCTCTCTCTCTCTCTATATATATATATATATATATATATATATATATATTCATATAAAAATGTCAACACAAGAAAAGGAATTGAGTAACACATTCTATTACATAATACTTCAATCAATTCATAACCACCTTAGCAGATCATTACCAAAATATTATCATATGATATATTAAAGACCAGTATTATTACAGCAATAGAAGTAAGTGTCGATTTTTCAGGCACATATATTAATACAAACTGTTTGCTAAATTAAACATTATTCCACAGCATACTAGGTCTGACCAACAAGTATCCAGACTGTTGCTATAGTAACGAATCTAAAGCACGCAGAGTAAAGTCGTTTGGCAGAGATTGACCTTGAACTTTGTAGTGCATGTGCACTAAGATTTAACGTTCTAGCTAACTTCAGCAGTTTTTAGGAAAACGTCGCAGATGTACGTGCAGCTGTGAGGGGAAATCGTCGAGTCACTATCCGTGAGTTATCAGAGGATGTGCAGATTAGTTACTGTTCAGTTCAGTCCATTATCACTGAAGATTTGGGTATGTGACGTGTGTCTGTCAAGTTTGTGCCAAAACTGCTTTCAGCTGACCAAAGAGACACTCAGGCTTCAGTTGGACAAGATCTTAACTGTATCGAGAACGATGAAAACCTTTTGAAAACTATGCGTAGGCTTCTGAGCAGGTATCACCAAGCATTTGATGCAGATTCTCTGCTCAGTTTTCTGTCATGGTCAATGCGACGAACACACGCTAGACTCCTTCCTTCCAAGCACTTCTGTAAACAGCAGAAGTGAGCTAGAACATTAAATCTTAGTGCACATGCACCACAGAGTTCAAGGTCAATCTGCGTCAAGCGGCTTCACTCTGTGTGCTTTAGCTTTGTTACTATAGCAACAGTCCAGATACTCATTGATCAGACCACATATAAGCCTCGTGTTAATCATTTCATTAACATATCACAATTGAAACAAAACGTTCATGTTCCTCAATCTATTCTCTTTTGTTGATGTTTTTATATTCAGTGTTTGATACTCAATAATTTTTTTTAACTGATTTCCCGACGATCAGTTTTCACAGTAAAATCCAGTTTGGCAGCCGATACTCACACATGACCTTCCTTAAGCAAACGAGAAGTTGAACCGCCAAACTGAATTTATATATAATCTTTTACTTGTTTCGGTCATTAGACAGCGGCCATGCTGGGGTATCGCTTTGAAGGAATTTAAGTTAAATGAATTGACCACCGTACTTATTTTTTCTTTGTTTATTTATTTGAAGCCTGGTACTTGTTCTATCCCTCTCTTTTTGCCAAACAGCTAAGTTACGAGAATGTAAGCACATCAACGCCGATTGTCAGGTGGTGGTGGGGGATAAACGCAGACACAAAACCCCCCTCGCACGCACACATACACATGTGGCTTCCAGACAGTCTCCATGGATAATTGGTCGGCCTAGAACTAACTATAGCAGAACAAACATACTCAAGGCGCTGGGCAATGAGATTGAACCTAAGATCACGTGGTTACAAAGCAAACTCCTTAACCACACAGCCACGTCTGTGTCTCTATTTGCTGATAATCATTTAATGGATTTATTAAAACAAATATTAGAATTGAGTTTATGTAAATAATGAATAGAAGACGAAAACTCAGCAGATATTGTGTGTATTTCATACGCACGGTTAATGTGGTAAGGTTAGAAATATTAGCAACAATAAATGTCATTCTGAGTCGGTTATGACTCAGAATGTTCCAGTTGAGCTGATAAAAGGAACAGCCTGCTTGTGAAATTGCACGTGGCTGAGTACTCCACAGTCATGCATACCATTAATGTAGTTCTCGGGGAGATTCAGCGTGAAATAGAATGTGCCAAGACTGGTCCTTTGTAATTCGTTTACAACTCATTTTTAGCCAGCTGAGTGGACTAGAACAATATGGAATAAAGTGTCTTGCTCAAGGACATGACGTGCCAGTGGGAATCGAACTCAGGCCTTACGATTGTAAGGCCGAATACCGCTAACCACTAAGCCATGTGCCTTCACATGTCAGGCGCAATATTTTAATCAAGAAATGAAAATTACGAAACTAAAACTACTTTCTCTTTTAAGAGACAACGTCAACACCTTCGAGGGAAGGGGCGCGTAGGCGATACCATTAATCCTAGTGTTTCACTGGTACTTTATTTATTGTCCCTTGAGACATAAAACACAAAGGTAACTTTGGTGGGATTCGAACTCAGGATAGGAAGATCCGGAACAAATAACACAAAGCCGTTTTTTTTTTCTGACGCTCTAACAATTCTCTCAATCCATCGCCCGTTGTGTATCATCGATATCTCATGATTGGTTGATATTTTGGGATGATAACCTTGGTGGAACACCATTATAATATCAAAGATGATATTTTCCTTTATAAGACTAACAGGAAATTAAAACATTTACCCAGTATTTTCTTACGATATTACTATTAATATTTCTTCCTTGTCTACATAAAGCTACAGAAAGAAACGAATTGTGTTTAGGATTTACGGTTTGTCTGAAACGTGCCAACTGATGTTGTAGGTTAGGTTATTATTTTCCAAAAGCCGTAGATATATCTTGCTGCTAAACTTATGTTTAATCTTCTGTCTGATGTAGACTATAATTTATCATAAATGGATTTGCTGTCACACCAATGTAATCTATTCCATTCTGGTTAATGTTAGATATGACAGTGGTGAGGCAGCGGGTGGGGGGTGTTCTATACATAACCGATTCCGCTTAACACGTTTTGTTGGCATTTATTTGCCATAGCGAGTGAATTACATGCTCTTACATTTTACTGTACTAATAATGTTTTATGTTTCACAGGATTAGTGTTATTTATTATTCATATCATTTTTACCTTTTATCATGTATGTTAGTGCATTAGTGAAGTCTGTGGCTGTTGAATCATATATTTCCTGTAAAATTACATTGAAAGCGTATAAGAAAGTTTTTGCTTCTAGAAAAAGTTTCAAAATATTACCCTGGGTCCTATATAAGAAGCCAGGTCTCCCATGTGAAAATTTTATCTCAGACGCTCACTCTCGTTGGTTAATTATAATCCGTCTTTATGTTCTGAGTTCAAATTCTGCTGAGGCTCCGTTTGATGTTTTAAAATTATTTTTGGGGTTTGATAAAGTCAAATACTGGGGTCACTGTAAACGAACCTCCCCTTTCCCCAAAATTTCAGGCCTTGTACCGATATTAGAAAATTATTTTAAGACGGTGATATGGAACAATCAATAACATATCAGACAAAATACTAAGTGACATTTCCTTTTATATGCTATAATATG
>NC_068990.1:27052206-27053397 GCF_001194135.2 Octopus bimaculoides
CAAAAGAAACTAATGAAATAAGTACTAGACTTGAAAAACAGAAATAAGCACTAAGGTCAATTCATCCGACTAAAAAGTTTTCAAGGTGGTGCCCCAGAATGGCCAAAGTCTAGAGACTGAAGCAAGCAAAAGGATGAAGAATAAATAGCTTGTCAATACATTTCGAGCATTTTCTTTCATATTGAATAAATAAACAATTGCAGCGTAGAAGGTGTTTATAAGCCATTTAAGAAACACACAAAAACCGTTAGATTCACTTCAACATTTAAATTTAATTTGCCAAAATATTTTCGTCGCTTTGAGGCCGCGACCTGTTCACTGACAAAATTCCGTGCTGCTGTTGAAGTGAATCTAGCGGTTTTGTGTGTTTCTTAAATGGCTTATAAACACCTTCCACGCTGCAATTGTTTTCGTTTCAGCACACGATCTCAGATCAGGTCGCTTGCTATGCAAGTACATCTCCGAAATAAACAGTTGTATCTAAAATATAAAAAATCCATCATTTAATACCTACCTTTGGCTCCTGCTTGCAATAGCCCAGAATCTTTTACGCAGAGCCAAATTTCCTTTCAAGATTCTTTAGATTTGAAGCATAATTATACACGAAATATTGTATGTTTTTAGGAAGCGGTGATATAATTTATAAATCCAATATATATTTTTATCTACAATTTCTATATTTCGCTCCAAAGCTGAAAGAATTCACAACATGAAAATTAGATCAATCATTATTGGTTCGGCTAAGAAATTTGTCATTTTTTTCATATAATATGGTTTTCTCTGATAATTAATTGCCTTCTCAAGTAGGTGATGAGTTTGGTTTATGCGACATTTTGACGATGTCTTCTGTTCTCAAATGCTGGTAACGTTGTAAATGGTTTTTAAGATATAATTCAGTATAAAATGCCACTTTATAACCGTATACATGTGTATACACACACACACACACAGATATATATGTATACACACACCCTGAGTTTATACATGTCTGCATATTGCCACAACGTAACGTTTAATCTACTGAAGATATACTTGGCCTGAAGAGTGGCCGGCGATATACACACCTCACTTGGATTTTACCATTTCTGAGGTTCGGCTCGCTATGACACATATGCAGCCCGCATCTTTCTTATTCTATTCCGTAATTCTTGTGTGTATGTATGTACATATATATATATATATATATATATA
>NC_068990.1:27054334-27059140 GCF_001194135.2 Octopus bimaculoides
TTCCGTCTACGAAATCCACTCACACGGCTTTAGTCGGCCCGAGGCTATAGTAGAAGACACTTGCTCAAGGTGCCACACAGTGGGACTGAACCCGTAACCATGTGGTTGGTAAGAAAGCTACTTACTACACAGTCACTTATTATTATTATTATTATTATTATTATTGTTATTATTATTATTATTATTATTATTATTATTGTTGTTGTTATTATTGCTGTTGTTGTTACAGGCAGCGAGTTGGGAGAAGTGTTAACATGATCGGTAAAATGCTTACCAGCATTTCTTCCTCCTTAACATTCCGAATTGAAATACTGCCAAATTCGACTAAGCTTTTCATCCTTTGGGAAACAACTAAATAAGTACCAGCTGAGCACCTGGGCCGATGTGATTGACTTCCGTCGCTCCCCTCCTCTCATAATTGCTGGCCTTGCTCCAAAATTCGAAACAATACATGATTAAGAAGACGAAGAAGAAGAAGAGGGGGAAAACGAAGAAGAAGAAAAGGAAAAAGAAAAGGACGAAGTGGAAGGAAAGGAAGAAGAAAAGGGAAGAAGAGGAGGAAGACGAAGATGAAGAAAAGGATAAAGAGAAAGAAGAAAAAAGAAGAAGAGGAAAAAGAAGAGGAAAAAGAAGAGAAAAAAGACGAAGGGGAAGTTGAAAAAAGGAAGAAGAGGAAAGAGAAAAGAAAGATGTTGAAGAAGAGGAAGAAGAGAAAAAAGAAAGATAATAATAATAATAATAATAATAATAATAATAATAATAATAATAATAATAATAATAGTAATAAGAGTTAGCAAATATATATTATTAAGTTTGTGTCAATATTCATGAGTGCATGTTTAAGAAATTTTCGTTATACATGTGGTGCATGTTTTATTTAAACACTTGATAACATGAAAAGAAAGTCCAAATTGTGTTTGGAATGTGTTCATCATTGACTGAGGTTATTAGACAGAGGTAAGAAAAAACTGGATTTAGAATCTAATTTTGATTCACTTGAGGGAAATGCGTAAAAAAGTTTTTGGGAAGTTACATTTCAATAATTTTAATTATTTTAATATATGCCAAAGAAAAAAAAATAGATGAATATCTATCATATTTAATATTCTCAAAATATTTAAATTAAGTTAACAAAGAAACGAGTGTTATAGAAAGTTATATCATTATTGAATAATATTTTTATTCTCCAACATATCGTATGAAGAATCTTGAGTTAATAAAATTTAAGATAGGAATATTTAGGCCAAGAGCTATGAGTATTTTGAAAATAATAATAAAAAAGAACGATTTTATTTGTCTTTGGTTCTGTGTTCGATTTGAAGACTCTTGATGTGAATTCGTGTGTTGAAACAAATCTTGTGTATTGGGAGGGCAATTACGCCAGTAACAATACACGCACTGGTTCAATATATTTTTTTTTATTGTTAGTCAATTGGTTAAAAGTCTAACCATCTCATTAATAGACCGATTGTTTAATGTGCTGGTCAAACAATCAATCAGTTATTTGTTAGTCAAAGTCCTTTCGTCACTGCTTACGACCTTCTCAGTGTCTTGCCCCATCTCTTCAAGATCTGTGTTATTATAATTGATGTGATGACTTTCCCAAGACACAACAAAATTCTATTTGTATTTGTATGGAAATATTTACCCCCCAGCATAAAAATATGGTTTCAAATTTAGACACAAAGATAGCAGTTTTAAGGGTTTGGAATTATTTATCGTCATCAACTCTAATACTTGACAGGTACTTTATTCTAACAATTCTGGAAAATGAAAGGTAATGTTGATTCAGAACTTGAAGAACCAGATATGAAGCAACAAATGCATACATTTATACTGTATGAAGAATTAGCTATTTAACCAACAAAATACTACTAATAAATTTCTGATTTGGGATATAAAAATAATTATCGTACGACAAACTGGAATATATCTTAATATATACTTAATGTGAGGCGGCGCATCGGCAGGAATGTTAGCACGCTGGGCAGAATGCTTTATGAGATTTCGGTTGCGTTTACGTTCTGAGTTCAAATACTGCGCGGGTTGACTTAGCCTTTCATCCTTTAGGAGTTGTAGTGAGTCAAGGAAGTGCTATTTTGTCGTCGCAGATTAGCACAGTTGTGTTTTGGCAACTGTAGCCAATCGGAGCTGGTCGCGTAGCTCTAAATACAGCGTCATCCGACCAGAAGGAACTCTGTTCCGGTCAGTCAGCCGACAGTTAACAGAAGACTTCGACGAGAGTACAGCTATTTTCAGTGGGACTTCGGAAGGACACTGCTCCTGATGAAATTACTTCAACATGAACAGCTGTATTATTTCACCGACTTAACGCCGTAAACTTCGGGATTACATTAAGTTCGGGCGGCAAATCCCGTTACTCTCTGGACGGAACCTGTTTGTTTAAACTTCTTGCTACTTTTATCGCAGTATGCTTCTATCTATTTGTGTAAGAATAAGTCCAACGGCCTTTCTTGGCTCCTACATACAACAGTTGTCTGCTCTCATTGCAACCCTAATAAATTATGTTTGTCCTAATATAACCTGATGTATTTTCTCAATGCCTCACAGTTGCAACTGTTTCATTGACTTTACACTGTGTGTATCTATTTGGTAAGACGCTAAAATTGGTTCCGCTTTACTTAAGTTACATTCGAACACAGAAACAACTCCATTATAGAGTCGATAAAATAAGTTCCATTTGAGCACAGGGGTTGATGTAGTTGACTTACATTATTCGCCGAAACTTCTGGCCTTATATAAACTGAATGTAACGCATTTGGAGATGGTAGATATTATGGATCACAATAATAATAATAATAATAATAATAATAATAATAATAATAATAATAATGATGATGATGATAATAATAATAAATTAGCGAGGATGGGCACCGTTAATCGAAAAGTTAACTTCGATAACCATTAATCCGTTGACCAAAAAGTTAACTTCGATAACCATTAATCAGTTAACTATCTCGTAAGGTAACGGAAGTTATAGACAAACCGTTAACGTTAATTTTTATTATAGAAAAAAAATCAGTTCTTTGCTCTAAAACTACTAAAAAAACCCTTTAAAAAGTGTCAAAACTATAAAATCCGTTAGCTTCAATTCAATTGAAGTTAACGGAAGTTAATTCAAGTTGACTTGAGTTAACGGGAGTTAAATGTAAAGGAAGTTAATTAGTTCAATAATGATTTCCAAAGTTAACTTAAAAGTTAAAGCGTTAACGAAAATGCTAACTTCGTCAATTAACGATTAACGGATTAATGGTTCGGTTGGTGCCTAGGTTTGTAAATTAGGCTTTATATAAAATAAGGGTGGGAAGATGCGACTATAGGTGAAGAAAAGATGAGCACTAAAATAATGTGCAATCAGATCTACTCATTAAATCCCCACTAGCCAAGCAAGGTAAAACAAACAGTAGAGCAAGAATTGGCAATAATAAATTAATAGTTCAAGCAAGTAATAAAGAGACTAGAGATAGACAAACAATTATAGATGACAGGAAATTATTTATTTGAGATGTCACGTATACAAATTCATATTTTAGAAAAATAACACTTTACAGCTGTTTCAAAGATTCTGTAATGGCGATGCTATAATGATGTATTCAACTACTTTTCGATGTCTGTTTGAATTACAGAAACAACAGTGCTTCGATAGGGTCGGTAATTGCCTGACTGAAACTATGTTTGTTCATTGTTAGATACTTTTGCGTTTTTATTAAACGCTCTTTGCTAATTGATTTGCATAATAGAATAATTTGCTTTATAACAGTGACACATTTATTCACTGAGATTATACACATATACATGCATACACAAACACACACACACACACACACATACATGCATGTATTAATATATATATATATATATATATATATATACACGCATACATACACACACACACTTATACATGGTATATATGATATATATATACATATATATGTATATCTATCCATCTATTTATTATATATATGATACATATTATATTATTATATGTGTATATATATATATATATATATATATACATATGTGTACACCCCTTTGGCTCTCTGTCTATCATATATAATAAATAAAAATATTATATAGACACTCATGCATACACACACATGCACGCACACACACACATTTGCATATATATGTGTGCATGCATGTGTTAATGCAAGCTACGAACTATATGAACAGAAAGACAAACACACACAAACACTCGGAGACTTCTTTGAAAATAATTACATCTCCACATTCACATACGCACTGACTTTCTTAATTATGCAAAATTACCTTCACACACATAAAGACACACATACGCAGACTCACACATGTACATCCACACAGCCAAGCAAGGTATTAAACACTAATAACAACATATATACAACCACAAACATATACCCACACATACGCATACCGCGTAAAACTAATTTGCAGACACCAAGACTCCGAAGTTGCCAAAAGAAATAATTATTGCAAACCTGCCTCTGTACTTTCCAGTTATTCCGTAGTCTCTCAGCCATTCAATTCCGCACATATGTTAAAGACGGAACCATTGATAATTCATTAGATCTCCAATAATTACTTATTAATTAACCATCCGTCGTCTCGTTATCTATTTCTTTCTTCCCTCTCTATTTGTCTGCCCAATTGTCTCTCTCTCTCTCTACATAGACACACATGCACACACATATATATAGTACGTATATGTAATATACATATATAAAACGTATATGTATGTATATATATATATATGTGTGTGTGTGTGTGTATATATATGTATATATATATATATATATATATATATAT
>NC_068990.1:27059206-27060014 GCF_001194135.2 Octopus bimaculoides
CAGTTATTCCGTAGTCTCTCAGCCATTCAATTCCGCACATATGTTAAAGACGGAACCATTGATAATTCATTAGATCTCCAATAATTACTTATTAATTAACCATCCGTCGTCTCGTTATCTATTTCTTTCTTCCCTCTCTATTTGTCTGCCCAATTGTCTCTCTCTCTCTCTTTCTCTCTAACACATTTGTTTTATACCTATCACATATCTACACTCTCCAATTATTATCACTTTATAATATTGGTGAACCAAATCAATTTCTTTCTCTCTCTGTCTCTATTTCTCCCCATCTCCTCCTCTCTATTAGTCCTTCCGGTTCTCCCTCCCCATCTCTCCCTCTCTCATTCCTCATTTTCTCACTTAATTAATGCTATTAAGCCACATGAAAGTAAATACGTCTATTAAACACGGGCATCTATTGTCTAAGGTGGCAGTATACTTTGGTAAGGAAATATTTATCTAAAAACTTTGTAAGTTCACATAAGTACACATACCATACAAGCTTGAAACAAAGAACGTAATCGTTGTGAAAACGATTTGAGATGTTTGAAAGTAGCTACACACAGCATATGCGTCTATCAACTTTTATATGTGTAAAGCACTGAAGCTTTTGTAAAGCCATGAGGCTCACGACATCCCATTCTCATTTCACTTTATTTACATCTATTAAGAAGTTTAATGCGACTGAGAAAGTCTGACTGGCTTATGCACATACATACATACATGATTGTACAAACATCTACACGTCTACATATATGCATATATATATATATATATATATATATATATATATATATATATATATATA
>NC_068990.1:27064666-27068429 GCF_001194135.2 Octopus bimaculoides
ATATATATATATATATATATATATATATATATACACATACATAAAATATATATACTAAATACACACATATACCAACTGCATGCATACACACACGGGTGCACATATATTAATATTAGGCTTGCTACTCTCCTCTGTATCCATGTGTTTATCTCCTAGAGTTATCATCTCTATTTCCAAGCCGATCATTACCAGACATCTCAGTTTCCAGTGTAAGACAGGTGATACAAACCCCTAAAACGGTTCATATTTCACATTGGTAACACTTAGAATTAAATTATGGAGAACCAGCAATGAATAAACTCCTATCCATAAGGGAGACTTCACAATATACAATGCAATTGCCTCACAATAATCTTTCCGATAAGATAACTTCTTCCACACATCATTCCCTATAACCAGAAGCCAGCTTTATTTGTATAGCTTCAGGTGTTAAACAAGCCTTTCACAATGTAACACTTAGGAATGAGAACCCAGTGTTTACTTCTCTCACTGTCTCTGTCTCTCTCTCTCTCTCTCTCTCTCTCTCTCTCTCTCTCTCTGTCTTTCTATTTGTCTCTCACTGTCTCTGTCTTTCTCTCCTTCTCTTTTTATTTCTCTGTCTCTATCATATTTTGTTGTTATTCAATGCTTTTCTCTATTTAGATCTCAATTCTCTCTCTCTCCTGAATTATTCTAATGCTGTTCACCTCTTTATATTGTATTTCGTATCTGTTACGTGGTTCTGTCGTTGGACTGCGGCCATACTGGGGCACGGCATTGGAGTGTTTTATTTTCTATTCAAATAAATTCATCCAAGTACTTATTCTTTTTATCGTTTCGTTCTTATTCTATCGATTTCTTTCACTGAACTGCTTAAGTTACGAGGATGTGAACAAACCAACAGCAGTTGCCATATAGTAGTTAGGATACGAATGAAAAGACGCACACACACACACACGTACGCATACATACAGACATACATACATACATGCATACATACATGCATTGTGTATACATACATACGTACGTACATACATATATATATACACACGTACATGCATACGTAAGAGCACACATGCATACATATATACGTACATACATACAAGCATGCATACATATATACGTACATACATGTATGCATGCATATGTACATACAAGCATGCATGCATATATACGTACACGTACATACATGTATGCATGCATATATACATACAAGCATGCATGCATACATACGTACATACATACATGCAAACAAGCATGCGTGCATATACACGTACATACATATATGCATACATATATACGTACAACGTACACGCATGCATGCATACATACATACATACATATATACGTACATACATACAGATATACATACATACAAGCATGCATGTATGTATGAAAATGAATAATTACATTGTAAATTCTACACCGCTGAAAACATATTAAGAGACTTAGATCAGAAATCTTGAAATTTTGAAAATTAAATGTGTCTATTTACTTCCTGCATGTCTGTGTATAAGCACTGGGTCACAAATCATCATATCTTGGATGCGTAGTTTCTTTCTTAGCATTGTGAATGATTGTGAAGAGACCGAACTTCAGCCAAAGATTTCTTCGGCGTCACAATCTTGAAACTTACAAATAATGCATCTGGGTCAATAAATGCTCTGTATAGTCTTCCGTACTTTCTGTATTG
The DNA here is from genome assembly GCF_001194135.2 of Octopus bimaculoides. Taxonomy (NCBI): domain Eukaryota; kingdom Metazoa; phylum Mollusca; class Cephalopoda; order Octopoda; family Octopodidae; genus Octopus; species Octopus bimaculoides. The sequence continues at coordinate 27,066,339 of NC_068990.1, forward strand.
CCTTGTCTTCGATACCTACCAAAACTGAAAAAATAATACCGACTGTCAATTATCTTTGTTTTCTCATGCATATTAATTTTGCATAATTAATGTTTTTAATATTCCAAATATTAATTACGCCAACATTAACTTTTCTACTTGAATATCATGTTAAATCTCCATAAATCCTTAGTTACATTTAATAAATCACTGAGACTAAAATGTCATAACTAGGCACCCCAGTGCACCTCAAGAGACACCACGCTGTGACAGATTTTTAGAAATATTATTTAAGAATTTAGGAGAAAAAAAACTATTACTAATTGACAGATGTCAAGAAAAATCATACTTATAACTTCGTTAAACACGTGTTTGAATTATTTAAACAGTGTAAGTAAATTTCTGAACATTTTAGAAAATATTTTATTTAAAAAAACTTATATGGTTTTCTCCAAATTATTATGTATAAAGAGCTGTTTGATTTCTGGGGCGTCAAAACGTGAAAAAAATTGGAGATGTTTGGATTAAACTATAATTCTTTCAACCATTTGGCACGAGACGAGTATATTTCATGGGAAGGGGGGTTGATTGCATCGACACCACGACTTGATTGGTAGTTATTTTATCGATCTTGAAACGATGTAAGGCAAAGTTGACTTCGGTGGTATTTGAACTGTAAGCGTAATGCATCAGAATAGATGTTGATAAGCTTTATTCTCTGTCCGATGCGCTAACAATTCTCCCAGCTCGCTTCCTTTGGTATAAGCTGTATTATTTCTACAATAGGCAAAAAAGCTTGAGATTTCTGAGGGTGAGAGCTCGTCGATTACTGCAAACGCTTAACTGGTACATAATTCGATCCAAATCGACCTCGAAAGAATTTGAACTCGGAAAGTAATGAGTCAGAAGAAATGTCCCTAAGCATATTCTTTTCTACTATAGGCACAAGGCCCGAAATTTTGGGGGAGGGGGCCAGTCGATTAGATCGACCCTAGTATGCAACTGGTACTTAATTTATCGATCCAGAAAGGATGAAATGCAAAGTCGACCTCGGCGGAATTTGAACTCAGAACGTAAAGCCAGATGAAATACCTTATTTACATTATTTACATTATTTACATTATTTACATTCGACAGATATTTGTCCTCATCTTGTTTGTTGTTAACACAACGTTGCGGCTGATATACCTTCCAGCCTTCTTCGGGTGTCTTGGGGAAATTTCGAACCTGGGTTCTCATTCCTAAGGCATTTTTCAATATTACTATTATCATTATTATTATTGTTATTAGTATTCAGGTCACTGCTTGGAATCGAACTCGGAATCTTGGGGTTAGTAGCCCACGCTCTTAACCACTACGCCATATGCCCGTGGGCATATGACGTAGTGGACACCAGGTTGGGCAACGTGCCTTCAGCAACCTAACACAGGATAAGATAACCTCTCTCCAGTCTCATGAACTTATAAACTTGCGTGAGTTCATGACCGCAGATCATCTTGTTAGGGTGAGTCTTGAGATCCTCCTTCAACACTCGATACATCAATGTTTGGCATATTTTTGCTGCCAGTTTTTTTAAGGAACGATGAGGATTTCAACGTGTCGTTTCATCGTTTTCATTAATTCTGAAAATACTGAAGAATATAGTAAAATATTAAGTTTTGATTTGAATCATAAATTAACCCGAGATTTTGATGAAGGACGTAATATATAAATCAGTTAAAAAAACAGGAAATTTCTGTTGTGGTGGCTAACGCGTAAATTAAGCTTGGACAGGAGACAGACAAGAACACGTTTTCGTTGTTCCAGCTACAACGGAGAGAAAGAAACAGAAGTTAGAAGAAAGAAAGCTAGCTGATGGTCACGTGGAAGCCACGTGAGAAAGGGAAGAGGAGTGAGGGAGAGAGAGAGTGACAGAGTAATAGAATATATAGATAGATTGCTAGCCACTACACATTCTTTATTTTCCCTCCTTGTTTCTTTCTGTGTTCCTCTCTGTGGAAGAGCGTAGGCTCGAAACGTTAAGGACTTTTTCACTTCCCGAGCGTTAAACTAACACATCTGTTTGTTGCCTACATTGCCTGTCTTCGTCTGTTGTTTTTCCCCTATATATAT
>NC_068990.1:27069187-27069463 GCF_001194135.2 Octopus bimaculoides
TGTGTGTGTGTGTGTGTGTGTGTGTGTGTGTGTGTGTGTGTGTGTGTGTGTGTACGTGAGTGTGTGTGCATATAAGTGTGAGTATTTGAGCATGCCTTTGTGAGTGTGTATATATGCATATATGTATGTGTGTGTACATACATTAATGCTTACACACGCATATATATACACTCATAAATATATATATATATACATAGATATGTAAATATACATAAATACATGCACATATATATATATATATATGCATACATACATATATATATATATATATATATA
>NC_068990.1:27075213-27076879 GCF_001194135.2 Octopus bimaculoides
TATATATATATATGTATGTGTGTGTGTGTGTGTGTGTGTGTGTGTATGTACATATATATCCTTGTATGTATTTCAATCAAATACATACTAACGCATTTACACATACATGTATATACATACATGTTTGTGTGTACAGGTAGTTTCGCGGACACGCAAGCGCATATGATTAAACATAAACCCAAGTTATTATTCTTGATGTAGAGTGCTTAAAATATTCAATGAATCGAAAATATGACATTAATACACATCTATACGTGAGAAATATTTTCCTACATGTGTTTGTTAAAAGAAAAATGCTAAAATTTCCTTACTGTGATATTTAGTAAAACAACAATGCTAAGCTTCTGTATAAGGTTTTACATTTACTTTCTAAATTCAGAATATAGATTTAGGTTTTCGTTAACAAGTAGTTTACCGTCGTAAAAAAGTAAAAGTAAATTGTCGTAAACAAATTGAAGTGAATTATGATAGAAACTGGAACTGACAACAGTGACGTAGTATAATGTCCTGGAGGACGTTTGATATTCAATGGGTGGGTTTCCTAGGTGTGTCTTGGAAACTTCTATATTTATGAAGTTGTCAACCATTCTTTCAATTTTGTTGATTCCAACGATGACAGCAATCTGTGCCCTGACTATAGAAGGGCGATGGATGCTCGCCAAGAAGAAACTCAGGTGACAATGTGGGATTAATTATGACTTATTTACATCGCATCTTATGTGTGGCGAAACAGATTTGGAGATTGTAAAAATCTATTCACGAATTTCATTTCGTCCACTAATGACTGCTTTCTTTCCCGCAAATGTGACTACTCTCATCTTATAAAATAGCTTTATAAATCGGTTATGTTTCATACATTGTAACATAAAATTATGGAATGGTACTGTCGCCATTTTCGGTTTCTATCTCAATTTACTTTCATTTTTTTTACAACAATATACTTACAGTATTTTATGATGGTAAACTACATGTTAACGAAAACATAAATTTATATTGTAAATTTAGAAAATAAATGTAGAACAATATATAGAAGTGTTATAGAAGGGCTGCTAAGCCTAAACAAGGTTGTGGTGGCGAACGTGTAAATCAAACTTCGGCAGGAGACAGACAAGAACACGTCTTCGTTGTTCCATCTACAATGGAGAGAAGGAAAGAAATACAAATTAGGAGAAGAAAGATGGCCGATGGTCACGTGGGAGCCACGTGAGCAAGGAAGGAGAAGTGAGGGAGAGAGTGAGAATGTAATAGGATAGAATAGCGGGAGAAGAGGAGGTAAAAGAATAAGAGAGAGAAAGAGAGAAAAACGAAAGAGTAAAAAGTGTGTATAGAGTGTGCATCAGAATATCTATCTATCTATCTATCTATCTATCCATCTGTGTGTATATGTATACATACATACCCTCATGTATATATTTTATTTGTTTCGGTCATTTGATTGGGGCAAATGGTGGGGGACAAACACAGACACAAAGCCACACATATACGTGCAGACGCACAGACGCACACAGATACACACCCCACCCCCACACCCCCACACACATACACGCACGCATGCACACACACACGCACATACGCACACATACTCAAACATACACATACATATATATACTTGTATATATATACATGAATATATATATATATATATATATATATATATATATATATA
>NC_068990.1:27080280-27081985 GCF_001194135.2 Octopus bimaculoides
TATATATATATACGTATATATGTTTGTGTGTGTGTGTGTGTGTATTTTTGTGTGTCTGTGTTTGTACCCCCGCCATTGCTTGGCAACCGATATTGGTGTGTTTACATCCTCGTAACTTACCGGTTATATATAATTAAAGACCGATTGAATTAGCACTAGACTTACAAAGAATAAGTCTTCCAGCTTGGCCACAGTCAAATGACTGAAACAAATAAAAGAATATATATAAATACATACACATACACATACACATATATACCGGGTGGTGCAGAAGTTTGGACCCATAGGCAATTTATTATATAACAATTTACGGTTTAGAAGTTATCTTTCTAAAATTGTAATAGTTTTTCTGGCATGGCTACCGATCTGAAAGACAGCAAAATAGAATTAGATATGATAATTATATGATCAAAATCATGTTAAAGATAAGAAATACTTTTTTCGTAATTTCTCTATGGGTCCAGACTTTTGCACCACCCTTTATAAATATATATATATATATATATAGGTATCGAGAAATCAAGTTATATCGCCTGAAGAGGTACTTCTGCACTGCAAGGTACATTGGAATTTATTGTATAGATTCTCAACCACGAGGGAGTAGTGGAGGATGTGCCGGAACAATCATTGGGATAAACACAGCTTCCAATATACTCTATCCTCCGTATCAACTGTTTCCACTATATATATATATATATATATATATATATAAATTTACTAAATGGAGTAAATTTACTAAATTTACTAAATTTATATATTTACTCAAGTACCCAAAATAACAAGGAGTTTCTACCTCATAAACAGGAGTTACACCACAGTAATTTTGTGATCTTTGCTACCCTGGTATCTATTAACCAATTTATTTTGTCCGAGTTAATTATTAACTTAGAGAAAATAAATACATATAATAATAATAATATATATATATATATATACGTAAGTAAGCACATAGATACACACACGCACTCACACACGAACACATACGATCATATATATATACGAATATATATACATACATATACAGACATGCAGGAAATGAATAGACACCTTTAATTTTCAAAATCTTTTATTTGATATTAATTGGTTGAAGGAGAGGTTTTCTTCTAGCTGCTCGTCCATAATACCTCAGCTTATGCAGATATGTAACACACATTCTTGGACTACCTTCTTGCTGTTTTGCAATGTCAGAACCCTTCGAATGGGGGTTCGTTTTCCACAATTCTCTTCAAACAGCGAAGCTTCCTTTCCGAGGGCCCAGGTCGGCCTGGACGAGAATCTGTTGATTCTTTTCCTTGGCTTTTGAATTGCACTATAATTCTATTAACAGTAGCAAGAGGAATTTGAAGATTTTTCGGCAATTTTTCGCTGGCTAAGACCAGCCTCAGATTGCCCAACAATACAACCTCTTTGAAAATCTGAGAGTTCTACTGAATCTTTTGTGCGTAGCATGGTTACTCTTCGCAAATGTTTAATATAATGGCACCTGGAATGAATAATAATAATTACATTGTAAATTCTACACCACTGAAAACATATTAAGACGCTTAGATCAGAAATTTTGAAAATTTAAGGTGTCTATTTACTTCCTGCATGTCTGTGTATATGTATATATACTTACATACATATATACACACATGCATATACACACATACACACACACACACACACACACACACACACACACACACACACACACACACACACA
>NC_068990.1:27081998-27087435 GCF_001194135.2 Octopus bimaculoides
ATATATATATATATATATATATATATATATATATATATATATATATACATACACACACAGAAATACGCTAATAATATATACATATGTGTACATATGTATATTATTGTGTATATGTGCGTATATGTTTGTGGGTACACGTGTATGTTAATGTCTTGTTTTGACATCGTGTGATAGTTGCAAGTGAGTGTCATCGTGTGCAAATGCTGTCACTCATTTCGAATCTTCCGTGAAAGCATGTCTAGCCATGGGGAAATATTACCTTGCTTGGAAACAGTGGTGGGGCGGAGTGATAACAGGAAATGCATTCGGCCGTAGAAAATTCACCAAAACAAATTCCGTCTGATCCATGCAAATATGGAAATGTGGACGTTAAAACGATGATGATGATGATGATCCGTACTTTAATATCCCCACAGCCTCAATTTCTAACGTGTTTTTTCCTCATGATTTCGAGATATTCTGTGAGAACGATTTGGTTTTTATTTCTAGCTGGTTGGGTTGCTATGTAGGTATTCTTTCTTTGGCGCCAGAACATAGAGTATATTCCATTCTTTCGCTAGAAGATTCCATCCGGGCAAACGAAAGAAACAAATTTTAAATCAATATTTGGTTCGTTAAGGAAATCTGTTTTTCCCCCCCTCTCTCTCTCTCTCTCTCTCTCTGTCTATTCACATATACATATACACGCACACAGGCTCAAGCAGACACTCACACACACACTCGCACACACACACACACACACATACACACACGCATGGATGTATGTCTATCTATCTATCTATCTATCTATCTATCTATCTATCTATCTATCTATCTATCTGTCTGTCTGTCTATATATATGTGTGTGTGTATGTGTGTGTGTGTATTTGTGTATGTGTGTGTGTGCTTGTGTATGTGTGTGCGTGCTTGTGTATGTGTGCAGAAGTGCGTTCGTATATATATAAATATGTATGTATCTATCATTGTGTGTATGTCATTTATTTCATATATATATATATGTATATATACATACATATATATATACATATATATATACATATATATGCATATATATGCATATATGTGTAAAAATGTGTATATGTATGCATATATATATATATATATGTATGTGTATATATATGTATATATAAATATCTATGTGTGTATATATATATATGAGTGTGTGTGTATCTTTCACTGCTCCCTCTTGTTCCAATCTTAACGGGTTTGCAGGTTTACTGTGTAAGTTGATGGATCATGTTTGCGAAGTATTCGAGTTTTAGCGGATAATTGCAGTTGGCCAAAACTGATAAGGTGTCAACATCATGCATGACGAGTTAACAGGGTGTGTGTTTGTGTTGGTGTGTTTACAACCAGTAACGTGTTGTTGTTCTATTGATGTTGTTGATATTGTTGTTGTTGATATTGTTGTTGTCTTCGTCGTCGTCGTCATCGTTGTTGTTGTTGTTGTTGTTTATCTTGAGGCGAAATGCTGAAGAAAGAGAATTATAATAACACTTTCCAAACACCTTTTCCATCTCAAATATCTCGCATTCTATACTATTGTCACCTCGCTCTAAGAAGGATCGTTAAATTGCTAAAGCTTTGCTATTAAATTCTGGATAGTTTGTTCGTTTACAGATCTTAGTTTTGCTCTTCTTCGTCATGGAAATGTTATCCGTGATAGTCTGGTGTCTTATCCCAGATGTTGTGTATCTCTCGTTTTCTTGCTGTCTTTAAAAGCGATGAAAACTTCTGAAACAGTGGATTGCAGGGTTTCAAACGTTGACAAATGCTTGAAATATAAAAGAAATACATTATTACTGTTTCTTTTGAAGGAGGAGAGCTGGCAGAAACGTTAGCACGCTAAACGAAATGCTTAGCGGTATTTCATCTGTCTTTATGTTCTGGGTTCAAATTCTGCCAAGGTTGACTTTGCCTTTCATCCTTTCGAGGTCGATTAAATAAGTACCAGTTACGCACTGGGGTCGATGTAATCAACTTAATACCTTTGTCTGTCGTTGTTTGTCCCCTCTATGTTTGGCCCCTTTTGGGCAATAAAGAAACAAGAAACGTAAGCACGCCGGGCGAAATGTTTAGCGGTATTTCGTCTGTCTTTACGTTCTGAGTTCAAATTCCGCCGAGGTCGACTTTGCCTTTCATCCTTTCGAGATCGATAAATTAAGAACCAGTTGCATACTGGAGTACATCTAATGGACTAGCCTCCTCCCCAAAAAATTTCGGGCCTTGTGCCTAGAGTAGAAAAGAATTATAATCCAGGTTGTCTTTTCAACGAAGCCTAACTCCATAACAATAATATTTATTTAACTATTAGAGTCATTATTAACTCGGTGAGCTAACAGAATTGTTAGCATACCAGTCACACGACTTAACAAACATCACATCCGTCTTTATGTTCTGAGTTCAAATTCTGCTGAGGCTCCGTTTGATGTTTTAAAAAATCTTTTTAGGGCTTAATAAAGTAAAGTACCAGTCAAGTACCTTTCGGGGTCGATATATTCAGTACCAGTTGTGTAATGGGGTCGATCTAATCGACTGACATCCTCCCTCAAAACTTCGGTTCTTGTGCCTAGAGTAGAAAATATCATTATTCCTTTCTGCTATAGGGACAAGGCCTGAAATTTTCGTGGAGGGAGTTTGTCGGTGACATCGACTCCAGTATTTGACTGGTACTTGTTTTATTTTAACAAGGCTGTTAATCCCAATTCGTAATTCTCTAGAATAATAATATTTTAACACCATTTCAATTGAAACTCAAAATATAGACTGAATATGTGTTCCTGTCAATACATTAGTAAATAACTTTTAAAGAGGTGACTTGTATCTGCGCTAGCTCTTTGTCATAAATTGAATCTCAGCAGCTGAACATATGTATCTCTCTTTATATACTGCAGTTGATACAATCTACAATTTTGAGTTGCTGATGAAATTATAAAAAATTATAAAGTCCTGTGGACATAATTGTGTCGAGTCCTGGGACTCACATGGCCCGGTTATTGGTTCTCATGGCATAAGTAACCGAGATCACAACACCCTTCAAAACGGGACGCCAGTCCGTCGGAGTGTTGCTTATGTACAGCCGAGTGAGCCGAGGCAAGAACGTGAAATGAAGTGTCTGGCATCGCCTGGTCCGGAAATCGATCTTGCGATTGTAAGTGCAACACCGTTAAACACTCGGCCACGAACCTTCACCAAATTGCAAGCCTGAAACTCAAATTATAGACTTGCTCATTTAAACTAACATCATCCCATAAGTTCAAACTACTTGCATTTGAGCAGAGAATATTTAAGCCACATAAACTGAAGATAAACCATCTCAATACGATTCAGAAGAGAAGTAGTATTTTGTTTACTAGTGAATCGATAGACAGGGGAAATTTAAGTGTATAACTTCAGTATTCCTTGAAGCGCTGATTGTAATGAAATATTTATCTTTGTTTAAGATTTGTTACTCAAAATAATTTAATCTTCTCTATGAAGCATTAAAATATCTTCATTTGAATATTCTCTTGATTAAAGAAAAAGAAAAAAAAAAAAGACCTCTTATATCTCGATATTTAAGAACCGTATTTATTAGTACAGATTGAATGCTTTTTTTTTCTGAAGAGCAAATTCTTTGATCTACCGACAAAACAGCGTAGGAGGTAAACTATATCTAAAAAAAAAAAAAAAGAGAGAAAAAGAACAACTTATTCCGTCGATGGTTTATGCGAACATAAATAGATTTGAGGGAATATTAGAAAACAAAAATAAAAAAAGAACTGCAAATCACCCAAAAATCTGTATGCGACTTGGTTTCAAATTTTTAACTTGATTTCATTTATTGCGAGTATTCACAGACAATGTCTGGTTCTCTCACAGACGAACGATTTTATTTTCTTCTATTTCAAGCATTAACCAAACGAATTTTCAGGTGAGACATCAGTAGTATCAATCTATAAACACTTCATCAGTAACTTTAACTGTTTGCAAAAGAATGGTCTACATGAATAAATGAATAAAGAAATCAGTAGAAGCGTTATGAGACTTCAAGCTGTATGTCACCTATGTGTGAGCTGGTCATATGAGGAAGAATAGGAGGAGGAGGAGGAGGAGGAGGAAAAGAGAAGCAATCAAGGGTTACAGAACCTCTTGGAGGTTCCTCAGCTTGAGGATAAGGGAATGGCCTGTATATATACAGGTTTGCTGCGAATGCTCAATAAGCAATCCCGGAAAAAAATCATGGGTTGCGAAGCATAGAACCCGTTAACTACCCTGCCGTGTTTCCGGGAAATCTTGAAGCTCTCAGAAAAGAGAAATGTCACATCATTGGAAAGCAGGATGGTAATAGGTAATGGAAGAGCAAGACATGGAAATATTTTGTCTTTGAATTTCTTTCCAACTTCCCCCAAATCACACTTTCATGGATCTTGGTCTGGGAAACCCATCAATCTGACTGGCACTGCAGTCAACTATAGGACCTGCGACCATAAATGAGAAATTTGCAATCGAATGACATTCAGCCCAAGCAACCTCGACCAGATGATGATGATGATTGTCGTAGCACTGATGAGATGTCTCATGAATGCTACAGGTAATATGGAATACAGCACAACCTGATACATAGTCGGGTCGTCACCGGCTAAACCGGCCCTCTCATTAGGTTTACCTGGTGAGGAGGATTGCTAGAAATCTAAAGGACAGATGAACCTAGTGAAGGTTCAACCATTATCTAGCAATAGCACAGTCCCTTAGAAATTCCGGGTTGGTGTCCGGCATGCTGGAAGACCACTGGGAATGATGTACCCCTTAGCTTTTGTTAAAGCATGCCTCTAGAATCTGCTGGAGACTCAGACTGAGTCTGCTCCAATAATCAGCAGTGACTTGCTCACCAAATGCTCTGCGACCATCGATTATAAACAGCAAGATGAGCTGGTACACGTCACACCATTCCAAAGAGTGTATGAATGTGACAGGGGACCACATGTGAACTTGTATTTTCAGTGAATCTTGGGACATGATCCGTTGATCGGAGCCGGTTCAATCCACCAAGGGTAAATGCCGCAGCATGTGAGAGGATAAATTCATGAAAATATATTAATGCGTAGCCATGGTGTGTTAGAGAAGGCTAAAATTATATAGACTTAATTACACGTCAACGGCATAGAGTAAACGTATAGAAATTGTTTAAGCATCCAATAAAGCACAACTATCCTGCAGTTCTGACAAATGGAGAAGGGAGGATGGACAGTTGGATAGAAGGCACTCAAAAGCCTGAGTTACAAAAAAAAAATGTAATCGTTTTATCTTGACAAGAAAAACAAGAAACAAATTTTAAAAAGTAACATATATGTATGTGTGTATACATCTACAGGAAAAGAGAGAGAGAGAGAGAGAGAGAGAGAGAGAGAGAGAGAGAGAGAGAGAGAGAGAGAGAGAGAGAGAGAGAGAGAGAGAG
>NC_068990.1:27087861-27088507 GCF_001194135.2 Octopus bimaculoides
ATATATATATATATATATATATATATATATATATATATATATATAAACATATATACATATATATATACATATATATATATACATACATACATACACACATATGTATATGTATGGATGTATGTAAACATTATATGTATAAATTTTATACTTTATGATATTATATACGTGGAAAATAGAATGTAGCCAAATAAATCAATGATGCTGATGATGGTAATAGTGGTTGTTCTGAGGATGATGGCGCTGATGATAATGGCAGCGATAACCACAACTGCTGACGTCGCCGCCACCGCTACCAGCCGCAACACCGTCACCAATACCAGCACAACCACCGCCGCCGTCGCCGTCATGGCAATATCGAATATAGTTACCGATTCCTCTGTACCGAAAGAAACAATTCATCATGGACGTCATTAAATTTCATATTAAATGCACATTATGTTGCACAGTAAGATGCAGTCATGCGTGGAAGCCATTTACAATTATTTAGTTTACAATACGGCTTGTGTACACTTTCTCTCCCACTGTGTGCATGTCTGTGTACATACGCATCTCTATCTATCTATCTATCTATCTATCTATCTATCTAACTGTCTATTTGTCTGTCCCGCTCGCTCTCTCTTTCTCTCTCTCTCTCTCTCTCTCTCTC
>NC_068990.1:27088517-27089515 GCF_001194135.2 Octopus bimaculoides
ATATATATATATATATATATATATATATCTACAGAGAGAGAGAGAGGGAGGGGAGAGAGAGAGGGAGAGAAAGAGAAGGAGGGAAAGAAAGAGAAGGAGGGAGAGAGAGAGGGACGTCTATGTATACATATATATACACACTTGTATATAGATATGTATATAAATACATAAATATATATATTCATTCGTGTACACATTGATACATACACATATATAAACTTATGTAAATACGTGTGTTAGCGTGTTTGGTTGGTGTTGATGCAGAGGTAGCCAGGGACGTACAAGTCATACGAATTTGCGTATGTCAGTGCACTCCGTGCATCTTAAAATTATATATGCATGTATATTTTCCGTTCGAACAATTCATTTCGAAGTAATAAAAGACAATATGCGACTGCGTAAAAATCGTGTACAAGTACATACAATTGCATACGCATAATACACACATGTATACACATAAACATATATGTATATATATATATATATATATATATATATATAAATATATATACATCCATATACATACAGATAAAACACACACACAAAACGTAGAAACACACCTACACACAAATATACAGACGTAAACGCATGCTCCGATAAGGATGCACGCTGTAGAAAGACAAAATGGGCTAAACAGAACAGGAAGAGACACGAGGTATGGCGAGCTGTTGAAGAGGTCACAGGAGGTATGGCGAAAGACTTTCGGACAAAGGACAAGAAATAATACAAATAATAAATCTGAAGTGTAGAACGAATATATAGTGCATACACACATACGCACACACAAATATGCATATATAGCATTTTGCATGCAGGATTGAGTTCTTCCTATTCTGATAATTTACACCTAAATTCTTCTCTCTATAGAACTACCTATCGCAATATATGTAAATTTATGTACACACCTATGTAGACACACACACACACACACACGTACACACATACACACACACACATATATATACATACACATATATATATATATATATATATATATA
>NC_068990.1:27091096-27094862 GCF_001194135.2 Octopus bimaculoides
TATATATATATATATATGCGCTTATGTGTGTGTGTATGTATTTAGTTGTGCGTGTCTGATGTAGAGGGAGGGGTTGGTTTTAGTGTTATCTTTTACATTTTAGATATTATTATATTAATTATATCTTTTTTTTACATTGGCGCATGGCCATTTATTTTGGTGAAATAAACTGTCGAATATATTATGTCGTTGTGGTTAAATTTATGAACCTTAGAATAATGAAAAGCTGAGTCAGTTTTAGTCCCATCTGAAGTTAAAATTTGAACGAAAAGGACAATACTATATAACCTTCATTAAGTGCACATAGAACAGAGCAAATCGAATCAATGTTGTTTTTATATATTCTCAATATGCTCTGTAATATTAGAACCTATATATGTGCTGTGATATTAGGACCTGAATATCTGATTGTTGTTGTTTTTCATCGTCGGAGACCATCTCTCTTTAATCGTTGCGTTTTCATAGTACACGTGATCCATCGGTGTTAGGGTTGTTTGGGACATCGCTCTGTTTCGACACTGGTTGGTTTCTACTCAGTCAAACCTGCCCTCCGAGACCAATGAAGCTGACTAGGGAACGAGCTATTGTTTATAGGAACACGCGAATAACTTATTTACTAATGTATGATGATGTCTGCCAAACTGATAAAAATTCAAGGTATCCACACAGTCAACGAGAATCTATACAATAATCTATCGGTTTACTTCTAATGTGCTCTGGCAGATTCTGATGTTACTATCGAATCGCTGTTGTTGTTTCATCATCGGAGAAGATTTGTTCCCACATCACAAGTGATTCAGTGGTATAAGGAAGTTTTAGTGGGAGAGAACGCACATTAACTGAATGCATGTGTTCTCCGACGACGAAAACCAACATAGATCAGATATTCTCGTTCAAATCTGTCAGAACGTTTTAAGAGTGAATAGATACGTTCTTGACACCAAGCATAGTGACCGTTCCCATACCAATTCTTCTAATTCACCTCGAACTTTCTGTCATAATTTTCCTTGTAGTGTAACATCGCCAAACATCTGCCAGTACACCAGACTCAATTATTACTGTAATAGTATTATAAGTGGAACACGAAGTAGATAATGCTGAAATTAATAGCATGTAAATAATGGGCTAAAAACCCTTTGGACAGAAAAAAGGGGAGGACTTCGCGTGTGGCTCGAACTCACATCTTCTGGGAACATGACAAACGTTCTGGCATTCGACCAAAGCAATCGTTCTAATTTTTCTATTCATTTTAGAGGCCTTGTTTTGGTTTACCTAGTAAGAATTTAGAAACTTCGAAATATTTCATGTTCTAAACTGTTACGGCGTCACCATTTCCAATAATAATTCTTTGACACTGGTACAAACAACTGGTGCAAGCAACTGGTGCAAACAACGCCGTACATTTAACGTAAACGAAGTTCACAAGAAATGTGTGAACTTCCTTGCATTTCCCGTTGGAGTTCTGCTTGTGTTAGATATTATTAAAATGATCGAATTTTAAAGAAATAATGTTGCAACAGGGCTATTAGCTACATCATTGTATGGTTTTATGGTCTGAGCAGTCGTTGGTCGTTTGTGTCTTGTATTGATGAAGCTAATTAGAAGGAATCGATGTCGTTTACCAATCTTCCACAAATAGCAGCTAACTCCATCCTAAATCGTACACCAGTGTTTTAATAAAACGAAGGTGATATACGATAATGTGATCATAAATATACAAAGTAATCGACAAGAGAGTCACAACTGGAATGGCTTTGGTAATATATTTGCTTGTTCTCAAATAGTCTGGAGTTTAGTGTCAATAACAACGAGTTATATTTATTTAAATAAACTTGTGAGACAAAAAAAGCAAACAGCCTGCCACAGTAGACTTTAGAAATCTAGCATAAACACAAAACCATTCATAAAGGATATATTCAGTTAAGACGGCCATTGTATTTTGACAATTATTCAAATACTAGCTTCGTAATTGTGAAATGTAACTTTGGCTTCTGTGTGATTTGTACATTGAACTTAAAAGGAAGCTACTAAGAAATACAAGGACTTTTGTCACGTTGTCTACCATTTTTTGTCATTTCCCCACAATTTAAACATATAAATATTTGAGTTAATCGGACAGGATATTGGATATTCTGGGATTTTTCAAGTCTTTTTAAAGTAGTTTTATGCATAAATTTGCATGCAGTCTTTATAGCAGTGTTTCATTTATTATGTTGAAAAATTCTGTAATAATTGGTGCGAGGAATAGGTTTGAGGCTATGGAAAAATTTTTAGTAAGATAAAATATATATTAAGTAGAACATTTCGTCGTAATATTTTCTCCTTTATCTCGCTGTCCGTTGCCAATATCCTTCATTAATATTTATTGCTATTAACCCTTTTGTCTTGTCTTACCGTCCATCTGACTACAACCGTAACAAATAATAATGGAGATAACACAAAGATTTTGCCATTTTAAGAACGTACATTCAATCATATTTAATGACAACAAATAATTTGTTTTAGCTGGACATGAAGTATCATTTTGTCAACTAGAAAGTATAATTGAACTGATGTATATAACAAATATATATTTGTTAGTTTCCAACAAGATAATCTGTAAGGATGAATGCAGTAAGATTTGAAATCATGAAATGTCTGAATATTTGATAAAAATGATTTTAAAAAATGCAGGAATACCAAAGGAATATTTCTGTGACAAGCGTGGCGTTTGTAGGATTTTTACTAATAAGACAAGTTTAGCACGTAACTGTCGAAAACTGATTTCAATGTAAATTTTTGGGGAGGGAGTGCAAGTCATACAGAACGTGTGTAACACTCCCGGAAGCAAGTTTTTGAAATACCTGAAAGTAACGTCTGCTTTTCTATGAAAATCTGAAACTTAGATATAACTACAGTATTACAGTATTGGTTCTGCAGTAAAGTACTTACGTCAGTTCATTGCTTTAAATGCAGCTTGTTCACGATAAATTTGATTTTGACAGTTTGCATAAAAAGAAAAGAAGACAGATATTCCATCCAGTTAATACGTATTCTGAAAATCAAAAAATAACGACCAGATTATGGCTGGACGATAGCAGTTTACTCAAGGTAGTAGCCCTCAGCTTCCAGCACGGTTAAAAGCAGGTTCAGGAAGCTGGTGCATGCGTTCCTTACCGTGTGCTTTGGAATATCTTCGAAAACATTCTTGATCTTGGTCACTAGCTCTGTTATCACTTCTAACGTCAGCAATAAGCACGCATGCGTGTGCCTTTGTATTGTGTTTACCTCCAACCACCACCTGAAATTCGGTGTTTATTTACGTCCTCCGTTCTTTTAAAATTGACAGAACTAGTACCAAACTTAAAATAAATAACAACACAAATACTACTTCAACGCGGTGCCCCAGCATGGCCGCAGTCCAATGACAGAAACAAATAAATGTAAACGGATAAAGATATGCTCTTTATTATTTTTTTGGCGTGAAAATTATTTTTGAAAAATATCTCCTTCCAAACACTAATCGCAGACATCCGATATGTCAATAATATGATTCCTATTTAAAACTGGAATTACGTTGTAAATATTTATGACTGATGTCGGGATATAAATAGAGAAAGAATTTAAGAATTTCTTTGTTGTGTGTTTTTTTTCACATCAAAGTTCATTATTTGAAACAAGCTTATTTCATTTCAAAGCTGAATTTTATTTTAATTCATTCACCCATCATACCTTGTACGTATTTGTGTGTATATATATATATATATATATATATATATATATATAT
>NC_068990.1:27095642-27098572 GCF_001194135.2 Octopus bimaculoides
ATATATATATATATATATATATATATATATATAAATAAAGATATTTACATTGGTGATAATCATTCTTACAATGACAATACTCTTCTCAATACGCGTGACCTACCAGTTTAACCAATCGTTTTCACTTCTTGCAGCGATAGCAAGCTAACGATCATTCTCAAATAACTTTCAGTTCCTTTGTTGATCATTCCCAGTACTTCTACAACCACTGGTATTGTAATCGCTTTGAGATGCCACAGTTTTTTCGATTTCAATCAGTAAACCCATATATTTTTTGAATTCGTTAAATTTTGTCGAGGTATGATCCCGTTTTTGCATATTACTTAATGCCATTGCAATTGTTGTTGCTGTTGGATTTGCTACTAACCGATCTTGTTACAACTGTTCTTGCTGTTGTTGTTGTTGTTTTTCTTCTATGCTATTCCAGATGTCGCCACATTCAGTTCTCTCGCAGACGATGTTGTTGGTGTGGTCGTTCCCAACGTTATTGTCGCATTGTAGTTGTTTTTGTTATTGGTGGTGGTGTTGAAATAGGCGTTCGTGT
Organism: Octopus bimaculoides; assembly: GCF_001194135.2. Taxonomy (NCBI): domain Eukaryota; kingdom Metazoa; phylum Mollusca; class Cephalopoda; order Octopoda; family Octopodidae; genus Octopus; species Octopus bimaculoides. The sequence goes on from NC_068990.1 coordinate 27,096,187, forward strand.
TGGCGGGAGAACAGTTTTATTGAAACTGTTACTGTCCTTGTTGTTGTTGTTGTTGCCGTTGTTCGTTATTTTGTGGAAATTAACTGTTACAAACTTAAATAGATTTTATTAACTGAAATTGCTTTTGAAGAAGCGAATTGATGCTGTGATCAATCTAATAGAATCAATGATACAGATTCATTGCCAAGTTTATATTCTCGATTCAGAGAAGAAAAAAAAAGAAAAGAAAAAAGAACACTTTTTCTTTATGGTTCGGTTTGTTTATTTGGAGTGAGAAGCTGAAGTGTCTGTAACCTGAAATAGGCCTTCTCATACAAAAAAATTACAAAACTGCAGCCACTACTACTGCTGCTACTGCTGCTGTTCTAAAATAGACTAATTGATATCGTAGCTTCAAAGTAACATGTCTGTTAGAAATAAGATAACCGATGCGCCACTTAAAAAGCAGTTGGTCTCGGATGTGTATATACCATAGCATGTGTATGATATCCGATTTAAGACGTAACAAATGTCAAAATTAGCAAATTTTATGTTATAAATCATTGATGCAGTTATTTAGACGTTGGTCAGCTGTGATGGAGCAGAGCAGACTACTGACCACAGGGGGTTTTAATTGTGGGAATCACGTCCTTTTAAGAATTTACCTAGATCCATATTAGAGAACAGGCAATATCATTTCTCGTGATAGTGTTGCATGTAATATAAATAAATAATCAACCATATACATTTGTGGACTGCTGGTTGTTACAGTCACAAATTCACGCTAAGCTGAGTGTAAATTTTCATTCTGTTTATTTAACCAGGAACTTAATGTATACATTTTTACAGCAGTTGGAGAAATAATAGCATTTGAGAATTAACAAATAAAAGAACGTTTGGTCATTGCAGTAAGCTGCAATATAATACCACAAAAATTTATAATTAGTGAGGACAGATTAAGTTAAGCAAATAAAAATGACATTTTATGAGATTTACCGACATAGTCTCGGGTAGTGTTTACAGCCGTTATTTACTTTTGAGGATAGAATAACCAAGAAGACACTAAATAACGGAAAATGACATAACTTCCTGTAGAATCTGATCTCTATTTTGTTAGATTTGTCCAGCATTTTATATACCATCGGCAAAAAAAATAAATAAACCATTTGGCGAGAAAATTCCAGCATACTAATGAATCTGATTCACAGCCATGTGAGCCATTTCTTGTTGAATTAACTCATAATAGAATTATAATCCTACCGAACATGAGGCCCCTATTTGTTCCACGTACTTCTCGAGATTTTTGCTCACTGTACCCAGGGCTTCGAGAATTATTGGTACTACTACCACCTTTTCCATCGACCACAACTACTTTACCTCCCAAGCTAACCTGTCATACCTATCAGCTTTTCTTTCTTTCTTACCGCATACCTTGTTGTCAGCTGGGCATGCTATATCTATGATCCAACATACTTTGTTTTCTTTCTCAATTAACACTATGTCTAGCTTCCTATTCTCTATCTCATGGTCGCACTGAATCATAAAATCCCATAGGATCTTGCCATGACCATTTTGGATGATGCCTTCGGGTTTATAGTCGTACCAATTTTTTGTTCTGTCAAGTCCATACTTGTTGCAAACTTATTATTATTATTATTATTATTATCATCATCATCATTATTATCATTTGTATAATAATAATAATAATAATAATAATAATAATAATAATAATAATAATAATAATGATAATGATAATAATAATATACAAATAGGAAATAAGTATGAATATTCTAATGTCAGTTTTATATTTGCAGTAAAGGTAAATGGAGTTTTGATAATATATCTATGAATATGAATTCTGAATTTAACATAAAATAGAAATTGTAGAAGAAGAAATAAAATCAATGAGAGAAGTCCTAAAATAAAAGAAGGATAAAATATATCTATACATATATAATAAGATATGATTGAGATGAATGTTGTAAATATTTAAGATATCATCCAGCGAAATATGGAGATGAGAAAAGAAACAAAATTGCTACATACACACATACACACATATGTATATTAAGTATATATATATATATATATATATATATATATATAAGTAACCATTAAGTTTTATATTATTTGTTTCTACTTATGTGATGATATATATATATATATATATATATATATATATATATATATATATATATAGAGAGAGAGAGAGAGAGAGAGATAGATAGATAGATAGATAGATAGCCAGAGAGAGATATGTATGTATACATACATCTATATATAAATGCATTACATATATAAATTTTATAAATATATATATATTATACATATATATTATATATATGTATATATATATACACATACACACGTACACGTACATACACACACAGACACACACACACACACA
>NC_068990.1:27098604-27099414 GCF_001194135.2 Octopus bimaculoides
TATATATATATATATATATATATATATATATATATATATATATATGTAAATATGAATATACAAGTGTATGTACATATATTTATATGTATACACACATACACACACACATATATATATATGCGCGTGCGTGTGTATGTATATATATATACACATACACACGTACACGTACATACACACACAGACACACACACACACACACACACATAAAATTAATCTAGCTAGTCAAGAGAATCTGTGTAAGAGCTGAAAGCAGCAGTCATACTGACAAGTAATGTTTAACGCCACCTGCACACAGGTGTTCCCCAGGAATAACAGTATCTTTGGCTCCTACGAAACAGCTGCATTTAAGTGGAGGCAAAAGGGGACACCCTGACACTCCTATACTCCCTTCCTGCAGATGACACTCTCATGGCATCCAACAATATCAGAAACGTAGACAACAACTTAAGCTGGGATCCTTAAATAAGCAGCGAAGTCGAAATGACCTGCACAATCTGCTCAAGGAATCTCAGAACTTGCCAGTCGAGAGATATCCACACCATTATCCTTCTCTTCTCCACGTTTGCCCGACCTCACCTTGAATAATGTTGTCTACTGCTTTCCATTTGTTTCTCTCGTTGTTTGCATACCCAAGTACCCCTTCATATTTCATGTTGTTTTTGTATTTCATGTTGTTTACGCTTTGTGACGTCCTGTACCCACATATGCATATATATATATATATATATATATATATATATATATATATGTGTGCTTTTATATATATATATGCATATATATCTATATATCTATATATATGTATGTATGTAT
>NC_068990.1:27099473-27101251 GCF_001194135.2 Octopus bimaculoides
ATATATATATATATATATATATATATATATATATATATATATACATATGTATATATGTGTTTTCGTAGTAATGTCATATACAGCATATGCTAGTGCACTCAGACGTTACGTAAGAAAAAGCAACTTTCTTTCGGGGTCGATAAAATAAAATACCAGTGAATTCCTGGTATCAAAGCAATGGTTCCTTAACCTGTTTTGCAAGTTGCAGCACAATAATTGAAATTGCTGTGGGTGGCACCTGTAGATAGCTATGTGGAATGGACTGTTCCTATGATTGTTACCTGTGTTAGCCATGGAAATACAGTGCAGACACAGTAATATAACCTACAACAGCAAAAACGACAACAACGGCTATCAATTTACGAGTTACTTAGTTCTTCATTTTCACTTACTCATCTGTGCATTTCATTAGAAGAGCAGAAAATAAAATGAAATAAGATAAAATAAGATAAAAACAAAATAAAAAAAACAAAACAATAGGAGTAAAACGACAGAAAGCTATAACAAGACCGAAATTCTGCAACAAAAGCAACGAAAATAACAACAATCACAGTGAACTCTGTCTTTGAAAGTAATGAGCAGTATTATAGACCGTGACAATGGCAGTCGCAACAGAAACTGCAGAATATTCTTGACGTTCTTGACTATAATGTTAGTAACTTCAGGCAGTAGAAAACAGCAGCAACAACAACAACAACAACAACAACAACAACAAGAACAACAACAACAACAACAATATTGACAACTGTTGCTCTTATTTCAGCGTCAGCAATGAATGCAAAACCATTTTCGATAACAACATCAACAAACAGTAACTACAAGAGCTTCTCCGTTTCGTTCCGGCTCACAGTGTTCTGAATTTAAATACCACCGAGGTCACATTTAACCTTCATAATTTTCAGGTTCGATAAATAAATACTAGTTCAATAGTGACTTCGGTTTAACTCCCCCCTGGCCTTCTGGCTTCCCGTTCATCTTTTCCTTCTTTCCGTCCTTCCCTGTCTGGTTTTTCTGAAAGACATCGGGTGTGGTCAAGCGTGGAGAAGGATAGCCAATACCACATTTAGCTTCACAGAAACGCTTCTATGAGACATAGTGTTGCTGGAGTGACCAAAGCATGGTGATACCACTGACCACAACAATATTAATAAGATATTGACTACGAGAATGTTAAGTGTCACTAATAAACGTTGGAGTCACTTTATACCACATCGACCTGCTAGAAATAGCAGTGAAACCACGAGAATTATACAGTAGCATCTCATAAAGAGGTCGTAAACAATGTTCGGAATATATATGGGGTTGTCTTTGCAATAACAACAACAACAACAAAACCACCATCCCCATTTACATAACTACACCACCACAACCACCACCACCACCACCGCCACCATCGCCATTACATCCACAGCTAGAACCACCACTGAAACCTCAACAACTACCTCCACTACCATTCTCACTAAGACGACCACTAATCTAAAAACCACCGCCACCACCACCACCACAAAAAAAAACAACAACGACAAAAACAAAAACGGCAATGTCAAATGCAACATTAATGAGAATAAAAAACGTATACATCAAAGTCGAAGAACACAAGAACAGCAACCGAAGAAGTGAAACAAGGAATCGGTTTTGATCAACAATTTATGCATAAGTCTGTCAGTATTTACGAGTGCGTGCATATGTGGACGTGAGTGTACATGTATATATATACAAATACACACACACACACACACACACACACACACACACACACACACACACACACACACACA
>NC_068990.1:27102096-27103020 GCF_001194135.2 Octopus bimaculoides
TTGGTAGACGGAAACTGAAAGAAGCCCGTCGTATATATGTATGTATATATATGTGTGTGTGTGTGTGTTTGTGTGTCTGTGTGTTTGTGTGTCTGTGTTTCTCCCCCCAACATCGCTTGACAACCGATGCTGACAACCCGTAACTTAGCGGTTCGGCAAAAGAGACCGATAGAATAAGTACTAGGCTTCCAAAGAATAAGTCCTGGGGTCGATTTGCACAACAAAAGGCGGTACTCCAGCATGGCCGCAGTCAAATTACTGAAACAAGTAAAAGAGTAAAGAGTATATCATTGGGGTACAAAGGAGCACCAGCTTCGCTGATCATAGGTGTTATAATAAACACTCCGAAGCAACAGTAACCATCACTAAACTTTTACAGGCATGGTGGTAAAATATAAGCGAATAAGAACTGCGCCTTACTTCTGCAATTTGCAAAGCTAACGCACAATTGTTATTCACTTAGTATTTTTCCACCTGCCTGTAAAATCTTAGTGATTGTCTCTGTGGCTTCGGAGTTTAGTATGACTCCTAAGTTTAGCAAAGCTGGGGCTTCATTGTACCTTAATTATATATATATAAGCAATGTTAATTCTCTAAATGAAGTATTAACAGTAACTGCACGATAAAGTGAAGTGTATTGCCACTTAAGTGTGGCTGACCCCTAGGGGTGGATATTACTGTTGCTTTAGCCCCAGGAGGACATCTCCTCCAGCTGGCTTATCGACACACTACTGTGTCCTGTTTGTTTTGCCAAAGGAAATTATCCCTCTAAATATATAAAAGAACATTAATACTCATGAGAGATATTACTGTTAGTGGCCGCAAGCTAAAACCGCTCAGGCAAAATTAATATATATAATAAAGGCGCTTCTTTAAGCACCAGCTTTGCTAAATAAGAGTCAAAACACTCCGAAGTGTGAAATT
>NC_068990.1:27103577-27105837 GCF_001194135.2 Octopus bimaculoides
ATACATATATACACGACGATCTTCCAGTTTCGTTTTACGAAGTTCACTCACAAGGATTTGGACCGCCCGAGGCTATAATAGAAAACACCTGAGCAAAGTGGCATGCAGTGGTATTGAACCAGGAACCATGTGGTTGGAGAGCAAACTTCTCGACACACACACACACACACACACACACACACACATACACGCACATTAGATCAAGATTCTAGTTCACCAGGCACTTAAACAGTAAGGTACCATTTCGGGTCAAAAAGTAGAATGTTTACACAACAAAAATAGAGGAATACATACGCGGGTACCGAAGCCCAGGTAGAAAGATATCCAGGTTATGGATACGATTTACTGTACTCAACTAAACGACTAAGTATCAATAGTCCTGAAGCTAATCAAGAAACGCACATTCGGCTAAACGTAAGGTTCATAATATACTTCGGCTGTATGCAAGAAGCAGTTTCCGAAAGAAGTGAATAATAAATAAATAAATAAATAAATAAATAAATAATGGCTGGATAATGTGTTATTTCATTATAGCTGTTTTCCAACGAATTTTCAATTGATTAATGTAGACATTACATCTTTAGAAAAAAACCGCTTTCATCAGGTGAATACACGAACCACAAAATTCAAAGACATTCAAATTCCAACGGAATGTGCATCTTTATGATTCCATGATCTTTGCTGGTCATAGTAGGAATTTGTTAGTTCAGTTTGGTAGCATTATAGAAGAAAATAACGCGATGTCATGTGTGGGTAGTAAGGGTAACGAAGAAGGAGGCTAGAGGATGGGGTAGAGGAGAATCAGATAGCGAAGCATCTCGACCCTACGACTAAGATGGAGTTAGTCTCTTTTATCTGTTAACTCTATTTAACACGCGGTTTTGGGGCTAAATACAAAGGGTAAGGTCACCCAGTTACTTATCTATTTACTTATTTGACAGCCTTTTCTATGCCCCCTTTAAAGCGAATAGGACCATAGAAGAGAAAGACAATAAGTCTGAGATTTTACTAAAGTAGAAGGGTAGCGCCCTGTACGGGACAGTGCTACTGGCGTTTATAGCCCCGGGAAGTCATCTCTCCCAGCTGGCTAACGACACACATTCTATATCCAATTATTATTTGTGAGGGGAGGTCATCGCTCCCATCCTAGCCTTACGTGATGCACACGGACTCAAGTTTCTGGGTGGTTACCCGTCCTCATCGTGTGTTAATCACCAGCTAGTGATGAAAACTCACCCCACCTGCAATTTGTTTTAATAATGATTTGAATATGTTTTAACGTATTTTATTTAATTTTCCATTTCAGTGTTTGTTTTCAATTGTTTTATTAAAATATGTTCGCCGAGATCGACGTAAAGTCCGATAGATTAACCGACGTTGAGGTTCATTTCTTAAAAACAAACAAAACGGCGTAAAGTCGAAGAAGACGTAAGTTGAGGTACGGTTCATATCTATAAGTTTGTATGTATGTAAAATATTTTCTACTATAGGAACAAGGCCGGAATTTTCGGAAATAGGGTTAGTCGATTTTATCGACCACAAAAGGATAAAGTTGATGTCGGCGGAATTTGAACTCAGAACATAAAGAATGAAATACCGCTCAGTGTTTTGCTCGACGTGGTTCCCACTCTGCCAGCACGTCGTCATACATATTTATTTGATGAAAGATAGGTTGCTCAAAGTCTCATGGCCTTAACTTCGGGAAGTGCAGCACCATCGGATATAATTCCTAATTCATGCAATTTACGATGTTCTACCGTGGACATGCATCTTGTACTGCTGGAGAAATTTGGAGTCAGCATGTTGCCCTTTGTGCTGGAGGAGAGGGACCTAGGAGTGCAGCCTCAGTAGTCGTGGGAAACTTTAGGACAGAGTCGCTACTGACGGAGGAATGGCCTGGTTTGGAAGATTTTTGCAGGCGTCCTATAATGTGAGATTAACCCATTTCAAGCAAGATTATCGCCTTTGTTAAAGCTGGTGAAAGGAAGATGCTAACTGCTAGGCTCACCTAGCTAGGCCTACTTGTAAAAGCATAATACTGGGGGACGAATACCGACCGACGGGTGGGGGCGAATCGCGGAAGTTTTCAGAAACTGATGCCTCAACATCTCCGCCGTAACCAGCAGCAGCAGCAGCACCACCACCACAGCAACAACAACAACAACAACAATAATTACCGCCACTCCCGTCATCAATGACATCATCTGCATTCCCACCGCCGCCGCCGCCACCACCACCATCACCACCACCACCACCACCA
>NC_068990.1:27106745-27109245 GCF_001194135.2 Octopus bimaculoides
CTCATCATCTTTCCTTTCTTTTGCAACGAACTTTCAGTCAAAAGATTCTTCGCCGTTTGTTTTCTTCTTTCTTTATCATCGTCATCAACATCTCTCTCTCTCTCTCCCTCTCTCTCCCTCTCCCTCTCTCTCTCTCTCTCTCTCTCTCTCTCCTACTCCTCCGCCTGTTCCTCCCACCCCTTTTCATGTTCCAGACAGATTTGTCTTTTGATTGAAAACAAGAGAAAACAATTGAGTGAGCAGACAAACTATTGAAAGCAAACCCAAACGTGACAGCAGCAACAACAACAGCAGCAGCAGCAATAATGGCACTACAATAAGCATATGTATCACCACCACCACCACCACCACTCCACCCCATCATCATCATCATCATCATCATCATCATCATCAGCTGCAGCAGCCGTAGTAGTGGTAGCAGTAGCAGCAGCAGCAGCAGTAGCAGTAGTAGTAGTAGTAGCAGTAGTAGTAGTAGTAGTAGTAGTAGTAGTAGCAGCAGCATCAATGGTAACAACACTAACAGCATCAACAGCTATAGAAGCACCACCACCAGCAGCACTGGTAGCAGCAACACTGCCGTAACACTGGTAGCATCTGCAGCACCAGAAGCAGCAACAACTAAATTAGAAAAACCAGAAAGGGAAAAAGACAGAACAAAGAAAGACGAGCTAATGAGAAAAAAATGTCTGCAGGGACACAACTAAAGGAACTACAGGAACAATATCATACAGTGCTCCAGCATGACCGTCATCAGTAGCAGTAGCAGTAGCAGCATCTGTTTAGTAGAATTAAGATGAGCAGAAGCTGTGCAGTAGAATGATTATCGACAACAGGTGCAGCAGAATTAGAAGTAATAACAGTGCAATAATGTGGATATCGTTAACATCATTATCGGCAACAGCAGCAGCAGCAGCAGCGCTGAAAACAGCAGCAGCAGCAGCAGCAGCAGCAGCAGAAGCTGTAATAGCGATGACAGCAGCAGTAGCGACGTCAGCAGCGATCACATCACTAAAGGCGGTAATATTATCGCCAACAGCAACGTAATACGAATAACAACGAAAGTGCACCAGCGGTAACACTATTTTCCTTGATGTCCTAAATGCATCGAAGTGCTGCGGTGTATATGTTGAGCATTCGCAAGTTTCATAAAGGATGGATAACAACTGCAGTAGCGATAACAAAAGCATAAATAATGACACCGGTGACATCGTCAACACGCAACACAAACTGCACCGTATAAATATGCAACAAGTTGCAACAGATGCATAACTCTAACTGCAATGTTGTCATCATCATAGCCGTAGAAATGTAGAAATATTCAACGAGGTTTGATAACTGTTGCGTTATCGGTAGAATCGTTAGCACACCGGGCGAAATGCTTCTGAGTTCAAATTCCGCCGAGGTCGATTTTGCCTTTCATCCTTTCGGGGTCGATTAAATAAGTACCAGTTACGCACTAGAGTCGACGTAATCGACTTAAACCCTTTGTTTGTCCTTGCTTGTCCCTTCTATGTTTAGCCCCTTGTGGGCAATAAAGAAATAGGTATCCTTATTAGCATCGTAAAGGCGCGTGGTTTAGCGGTTAGGGTGTTCGGTTCACGATCCTAATATCATGAGTTCGATCCCCGGCAGCGCGTTCTGTCCTTGAGCAGGACGCATTATTTGATGTTGCTCCAGTCCACCCAGCTTGTAAAAGTGATTTGTACTTGTATTTTAAAGGGCCAGCCTTGTCACATTCCGTGTCACGCTGAGTCTCCCTGAGAACTTCGTTAAGGGTACATGTGTCTGTGGAGTGCTCAGCCACTTGCACATTAATTTCAGGAGCAGGCTGTTCGGTTGATCGTATCAACGAGAATGCTCATCGTTGTAACCGACGGAATACCAGTTATTATTAGCAACAAAAGAATCCTAAAACAACACAACGTGGCCCAGCCGCTGCATCATCTAACAACGGATAACCTATCGTCATAAACAGCATAGAATATGCAGAAAGGTGAAGGTGAAAAGCTGCCATCACTTACTGCCGTACGTGGCATAGAGATCAGGGTATTACACTCGTGATCGTAACATTGTACTTTCGATTCCTGGACTGGGCTATACGCTGCGTTGTCGAGCAAAACATTTCAGTTACGTCGCTCCAGTCCGCTCTGTTCGCAAAAGTGAATAAGGAAGTAGCGTACCAGCGTCCCGTCCAGATACTAAGCGGGGAGAAGAGAGAATACTTACGCTACAGGATCAGAGAAACGAGTTCCATGAGGACTTTCGACCCTCTTTCTTGTTTTATTTTTAATGACTGCTGCCGTACAAGCTGGTGTTCATTCAATATTGCCAGCAACAGCAGCAAAAAGTGCTTTCCTCAGTAAACATAGAAATATATGGTGGCTTAGTGAGCCGCTGTTTACTATAGCAACCTATCAGCACCATTTGTCTTCTATCTATTACTTGCTTCTGTAGTTGGACTACGGCCATACTGGTGCATCGGGATTTAGGGTTTTAGTCA
>NC_068990.1:27111972-27113272 GCF_001194135.2 Octopus bimaculoides
AGAGAGAGAGAGAGAGAGAGAGAGATAGATAAATATAAGTAAATGAATATAAACAACCATGCGCTATGTGTTATTATAAAGGAAAATATAATTATCACTAAATGCATTTACTGACAATTATATATATGCGTGTGCGTGTGTGTGTCCGTGTTTGTGTGTGTATGTGTATGTGTCTGTCTGTCTGTCCGTCCGTCTATCTATCTATCTATCTATCTATCTATCTACGTACGTACGTACGTACGTACGTACCTACCTATCTACCTAATCACCTCTTTTCTCTCGGTCCCTTTTGATCGAACTCCCCCCTTTTTTTCCTTCCTACGATCCCTTTTGATCGACACCCACCCCTACTTTTTTTTTCTTCCTTCCCCCTCCCAAAAAGAAAAGCTCTACATTGTATTCGTCCCATCTTGTTGAGCCCTGTGTGGCTAATAAAAGAAATGTATCTATCTACTGTCTGTATGTCCGTCTGTCCGTCTGTCTGACCAATTGACTGTCTGTCTGTCTGTCTGTCTGTCTCTATCTATTAACGTCAAAGAATCCATGTCACGAAAAAATAGGCACTCGTATAAATGTCAACGGAGTGAATATATTAATCGAAGTATATAATATTACAGATCCATTACAGCTGATCTTATCATTAGGTTTCGCACCGGATATTAGGTAATTGGACTATTATATAATAACTACGCTCCTCAGAGATGGCAAAGACATAGAGATACAGGAGAGTGAGGAACCGAAAGAAGAAAGTACTTAATTGTCTTTTAACTGTTTTCTTTGACATATAATTCCACTACAGTTACAGATATTCGTATCTATTAACCAATTAAAGATTTTTTAAAGATTCTCTTTAACTTAGATGTGTACATTTCGAGATATAGAAGAAACTTTAAATGGTGTGGAGTTTGGAAAACCACTTAATTACTGTAACATCAATCGAACGTGTTCAGTGATACTTCCGCTTGTTCACCTACTCGTCTTTGTGTGTGTGCGTGTGTTTGTATGTGTGTGTATGTGTGCGTGTATGTGTATGTGTGCGTGTGTATGTGCATATGTGTGTGTATGTATGTGTGTACATATGTGTGTATGTGTATGTGTATGTGTACGTGTGTGCATATAAGCGTGTATGTGTGTGCGTGTGTGTGTGCAAATGTGTGTGTATATGTGTGGGTGCATATGTGTGCGTGTGTGCGTGTGTGATTATACGGATATATATATAATGTATATTTATATATATATATATATGTATATATATATGTATATATATATATATATATATATATATATATATATATATATA
>NC_068990.1:27113319-27116065 GCF_001194135.2 Octopus bimaculoides
AGAGAGAGAGAGAGAGAGAGAGAGAGAGAGAGAAAGGGAGAGAGAGAGGAAGAGAGAGAGGTAGAGAGAGAGAGAAACAACTTGTTTTAAATCTCCGAGTGAGAGATACACACTTACAGTGCCAAACAGTAATGTTTATTTGCCAACAGAATGTGGCAGTCCTACAAAGGAGGATGTTACCGTTGTTATAACCCCAGGAAAATATTTTTTCCAGCTGGCTCTCGACACAGAGATTGCGTCCGTATAGTATTCGCAAGAAAGGTGATCGCTCCCATCTCTAGCTTCACGTGATGCTATCAGTCCCAGGTTTCCAGGTGGTTGCCTGTACTCAGTGTCAGATTATCACAGGCTAGTGACAAGAGCTTTCTCCACTATATATATATATAATTTATTTTTTATTTTATTATGCGCCCTTTTTAAAACCTAGCCAAGCTTATGGGCCCGGTTTCCCCCTGTGATTCTCCCTAGCTGGACGGGACGCCAGTCCAGCGCAGCGTTTTCCAAGAAACAGGAAGAAAGAGTGAGAGAATGTTGGGGCGAAAGAGTACAACAGAGGGCCGCCACCACCCCCTGCCGGAGCCTCGTGGAGCTTTAGGTGTTTTCGCTCAATAAACACCCAAAGCGTCCAGCGTGGGAATTGAAACTGCGATCCTCTGACCGCGAGTCCGCAGCCCTAACCCCTGAGCCAAGTGCATGAGACGCACACAAGTGTTTGTAGTGTATAAGACGTTTCCAAGATGGCCGAAAATATGTCGATATTGACGAACGTTTTGGGAGACCTGCAACCAGCAGCGCTGAGGAAAACATCGCTGATGAGCATGCAGCTGTGAGAGGAAATCCCCGAATCACTATCTGTGAGTTATCAGAGGATGTGCAGGTTAGTTACGGTTCAGTTCAGTCCATCATCATTGAAGATTTGGGTATACGACGTTTGTGCCAAAACTGCTTTCAGCTGACCAAAAGGACACTTGGGTTTCAGTTGCACAAGATCTCCTTGATTGTCTCAAGAACGATGAAAACTTTTAAAAATCTTTGCGTAGGCATCTGAGTGAGTATCGCCAAACTTTTGGCAAAATTTGATGCAGATTCTCTGCTCAGCTTTCTGTCATGGTCAATGCCACGATCACACGCTACACACCTTCCTTCAAAATAATGCTATAAACAGCTTAAGTAAGCTAGAACAGTAAAAAGTAGCAAATTTTAAGGCCAATCTGTATCAAGAGGCTTCACTGTGTGTGCTTTAGCTTCGTTACTATGGCAACAGTCCTGATACTTATTGATCAGAAAACGCAGTAATATATATATACACACGCACACACATATAATACTATATATACATACATATATATATATATATATATATATATATATATATATATATATCTATATCTGTATACACAGACACACACACATATGTGCATACACACTTACATTAATATGTGTGCATGCAGTGGGGCTGTTTAGTGTATATTTGTATATGTCTATGTGTGCGTTTATTTCACTTTCGCAAGGAAATGGTTGACAGAGAGTTTAACGGTTCAGCTTGCATGCTTTTGTCAGACTGTCGAGCAAGCCGAAACTTCGAATTCACTCTCAATGTTTCCCTTGTAAAATGTTTTGGATACTTGAAAGTGCTGTATGGTCCTTACGCATTTGGCGATATATTCAGAGGCTTACAAGTGTGAATAATATCTTCTGTTATTCTCTATATTTACGTAATATAGATATGCTGGGCCACAACTGATGTGGGACCTACAATTACAACATAGAGATATACTGCACCATTACAACGAGGGGGCTTATGAGTGTTCTACCCTCCTACTTGCAGCAGTGAGTATATCATACTCAATATCTCCCTATATATTGGAATAGTAAGGGCTCATTTAAAGATAGAGTTGTAGTCATACGATCGTGAATGCATTAACTTCGACAAATGTTCAGAATATTACTGGAGATAAGCAAACACATGACAACAACATTAATACCAACAGAACCAGAAGTAGAGAAGCAGTTATTACAAGCAACAGTAAAAACAACATTAATGATATATTTATCAACAACAGATAAAAAATGTAACATCAATAAAAAAAAAAACAGCAACAATAACATTTCCAGCAAAGAAAAATATATCAGCCAAAAAACGAAAGACAAAAACAAATTGACAGCATATCAGCAACAGAAGTAAATTTAGTATAGCACAAACGACAACGACTGCAACAACGATGAAGCTGACGACGGCAATAACAGCGAAATGAAAAAAGGAAAACAAGCAAGCAAAAGACTGATGAGGATTGGTAAAAAGCCAGTAATTATGTCAAGAAAGAAAGGAAGGAAGAAAGAAAGAAAGGAAGAAAGGAAGATAAAAGGAAAACAAAAACATGTTAATAAACAAATATATAAATATACAGAATGAAATAAAACGAAGAAAAAACATTAAAAGAAATAAAACCGAGAAAAATAGAGTGAGAAGAAATAAAAGAAAAAAAATGAACCAAACATAAATAAAAGAACAGTTAGAAAAAGTCAATGAAAAATTTCACAAAAAAAAACGTAAAGGAAAGAAAATAAACAAAATCTGAATTAAATGTTAAAAACATACACGTGCGAAAATAACAGCAGTAATTTAAACAAATATAAGCGAAAAGAAATAGTAACGACACGCACACATTATCTACATGTGCGTGGTGTATGTTTGTATTATGATTATATATATATATATATATATATATATATATACACACACACA
>NC_068990.1:27116502-27118624 GCF_001194135.2 Octopus bimaculoides
GTATGTAGGTATGTATGTAGGTATGTATATATATATATATATATATATATATATATATATATATATATGCAATCGCTTATAATGTGGGGAAGTGAAAGCTATGTTAGCGAGCAGCTATTGTCAGATTCCCAAAGCGTGAACCCCACGAGGTTTGTCAGAGCGCCATATTGGAATAAAATGCAAACCTTAAAGTGAAAAGTGTTAACGGAAGGAAACATATAATTTCATTTGGTCGACTGTGACCAAATGCTGGCAAACAGTTTGTCCCAGTGAAAATCGTTGTCAGTCGTTCGGCCATCATGCTTGAATAAAATTTGAAAGAGGAAGGCTACGAAATCATGTTTGTCTTTGTGCATTGTCACAAATATTAGACATTACAGGCTCAGGAAAGGCTCTGTGGTTGAGAAGTTTGCTTCCCAAGCATGTGATCTCGGGATCAATCTTAATGCGTGTAGCAACTTAGGCACGTGTCTTCTACTATGAATCCAAGCCGAATAAAGTCTTGCGAGCTTATTTTGTAGATGCAAACTGAAAGTTGCTGTTCTGTGTGCGTGTGTGTGCGTGTGCGTGTGCGTGTGCGTGTGTGTGTGTGTGTGTGTGTGTGTGTGTGTGTATCAGTGCATATATATGTTTATGTATGTGTTTTTGTGTTTGCGGCTGTCCTTCCTCTACATATTGGCAACCGATGTTAATTTCTTTCCGTCACTGTAATTTAACGCTTCGGCAAAAGGAAGATTTCGAATAATTACCAGTCTTTAAAAAATGAGAATTAAGTACTGGGGATCGATGCTGGGACACCGTTAAACATGGTGCTCCAGCATGGCCCTAGTTCAATGATTAACACATACATGTAAAAAGTAAGAGATTAAAATTAAATCTGAAGCTTTGTATATTTATGAGGAGGACAAATTCATTTGGAGGGATGAAGCATGAAAAGGAACTAACCAACAGACAAAATATTGAATGCCGAAACAAATTTAACGCAAATTTTAAGCCAACAATGTTATCATAAAAACCATTGTTTAAAAGATAGAGGGAAATTGGACCGGAAGTTGGGCCATGTTGTTATCGTTAGTTCTTCTGCGGTACTTTGGGTTCTGAAGAAATAACACGCTACCAAGAATACTTTGTTTACTTTAATCTTAAGTACACTATGCATGTAAAGACGCGTAGACGAGTGGTCATTAGGGTGCTGCAGTCACGATTGCAAGACCGTGCTTTCGATTATTCGATTGGGCATTGTGCTTTTGTGCAAAACCCCTCATGTTACATTGCTCCAGTACACCCAGCTGTAAATGAGTCACCTTGCCCTGAACTGGGTTTCTGGTGAGAAGAAATGTAGTGACCTCGGTAATTTATAAGCCATGGAAACCCGGTAACCAACCCTATGGATCCTCTCACTCCAGACAGTAATGACGTGGTGGCTTACATTACATCCTGCCTCACTAAAGATGAAATCAGAATTTTGACCATAATCTCATTTTTGATCATAAATAAACGCAGGTGGCAGGGTTGTATGGTAAGAAGTTTGCCTCGTAACCACATGTTTCCGGGTTCAATCCCACTGTGTAGAACTTTGGGCAAGTGTCTTCTACTATAACCTAGGACTGACTAAAGCCTTGTGAGTTGATTTGATAGACGGAAACTGAAAGAAGCCCATCATGTAGATATAAATGTATGTCTTTGTGTTTGTGTTTGTCCCTAATCACCACTTGACAGCTGGTGATGGTTTGTTTACGTCTCCGTACTAATAGCGGTTCAACAAAAGAGACTGATAGAATATGTACCAAGTTTAAGGCAACGAGCTGGCAGAATCGTTAACACGCCGGGCGAAATGCTTAGTGGTATTTCGTCTGTCTTTACGTTCTGAGTTCAAATTCCGCCGAGGTCGACTTTACCTTTCATCCTTTCGGGGTCGATAAATTAAGTACCAGTTGCATACTAGGGTTGATCTAATCGACTGGCTCCTTCTCCCCAAAAGAAAAGAATATGTAACAGGTTAAACAGAAAAAGTAAGTCCGGGGGTTGATTCATTCGACTAAAATTTCTTCAAGGTGGTGCCCCGGCTTGGCCGTCCGTAGTCTAATGATTTAAACAAGTAAAAGATAAAAAGAAGTGTTCC
>NC_068990.1:27118728-27121202 GCF_001194135.2 Octopus bimaculoides
GTTGTGAGGCCTAAAACAACAATAGACATTATTTTTGTGCTAAAACGTTTAGTTCGAATGATCTAGAAAACAAAACAAGATGTGTATATAGGTTTCGAAACTGGCAAGAGGATCGATTTTCAAAATTCTACAGAGTATCATGAATAAATCAGTAAAAGCATTTATGTGTTCAACCAATAGTAAATTCTTCGACAGCTGGCTAATTCTAAACAGATTGTTTGCAATACGATTTCACAGTCGCCTCAGCGGTGTCTTTCAGCTTTTGAAATTTAAAAGACGAAAAAAGAAAAAAAAAATGAAAGATATAAAAGAATGAAAAATAAATAGAAATAAAGATAAAAAATTAAAATATAAAATAATATGAAATAAAATATAAAATAATGATAAATCTCAAAGAAAATAGGTCTGGAAAATAAAATTCACAAATACCTTCAAATCATTAAACGTCAAAATGAAAGTAAAATGAAAAAAAAACTACAAAAACAAAACTGAAATACACAATAGAAAAGATGATACACTTAGAATCTGCTTTGCTATTAGCATATCAATGATTGTAACCGGTTTCTACAGCTAAAGTTGTCTTTTAAATCATTCTTTATTTGATTGCTATGAGGAGATATTTGGAGAGCCAGTGTAATTGTCTGAGTAGTGATAACAACAAGAAAAAAAAAGAAAAAAAAAGAAAAACAACACTAAGATGTATTCAGAATCTAAGCTAAGCCAATATGTTCAGATAGATCTATGAAAATAAACAACCTGAAGCAGAAAATAAAGTGAGATGATATTTAGTTACCATTTGCTGTCGCATCTAAAATGTCCAAATTGCATTCTTAACAGGATAATATGGCTAGAATCGGAAAAAAGAAAAAAAAAAAACAGAACAGAAAGATAACAACTTCTAAACGTCAAAGTCTAAGAAACATAAATAAGATAAACCATATGAAGTTAGGTCGCTGATTTTTAGTCTTAGAAATTTGTCTCGGTCGATTTAATAGTATTAATGCCAGCCGTTTGATTTAGCGGTCGTCAGAGGCCTGTGTCTTTTAGTACACTGCTCTCTGAGTTCAAATTCTATCGAGGTCAACTTCATTTTGTTTTTTCGTCTTTCAGGTGCCAATAAATGAAGTACTAAGGATGGCGAGCTGGCAGAATCGTTAGCACTCCGGACAAAATGCTTAGCGGCATTTCGTCCGCCTTTATGTTCTGAGTTTAAATTCTGCCGAGGTGAACTTTGCTTCTCATCCTTTCGGGATCGATAAAATAAGTACCAGTTGAACACTGAGGTCGATGTGATCGACTAACTCCCTCTCTCGAAATTGCCGGCCTTGCGTCAAAATTTGAAACCGATGAATGAAGTAGCAATAAAACACTGAGGCGATTCTGCTGCTTCTTTTCTTTCTTTGTGTTTCTCAGTTGTCAGTCTATCAATCTGTCTGTCTGTCTCCCGGAACATCACGACCTATCCAGAGAGTTGAAGAGACTATAGAAGACCATAACAACAATTATTCTTGTAGTAACTGGCACACTTGGTGCAACACCCAAAATGCTACCTGAGAGATCGAAGATTAATTGGCACTGACACTCGCGTTGTCAAACTCCGGGAACGTACAGTCCTCTATTCTGCAAGAATCCTAAGAAAGATTCTTCAGATTTGCTTAGATTTGTACCAAACCCCAGGGTAACATCCCAGCCAATTGGATTAGCATATAATAACTTTGAACTTTGGCAAAGGTTCTGAAGAATGAGCCACGGTGCTACTTTCTCCAGAAATGGTTGGGTGGATTTTTTGTGTGTTTTTGTAGTAATATTTGTCTGCTCCCCTCCACCGCTTGACAACCACAGGTGGTTTGTTTACTTACCCGTAACTTAGCAGTTTGGCAAAAGAAGCCGATAGAATATGCACTAGACTGAAAATAAGTTAGAAAATCAGTGTCTAGTTGTTACTTTGAAAACTATATATTTCGAACGGGAATTTGGCAGCGCCACCTCGAGCCGAACAATTATTCTGTGCTGGTGAAGGGAGATATCCCAGAAATCGAGATAGACAGATATTGTTTTGAGCCGAGTGGGAGTACTTGATTTGAAAGCAAACTGCTCACTACGCAGCTACACTGCGCCCATGATACGCATAACTTGCTTTCTCCGACACTTGAGTATCATGGGACATATGAAAAGAAGGTTTTATATTAATCAGAATATGTGACGAAAGGTCTAACTAAAAGGCTGAAAGCAAACATGGAGGTTTAGACTAACATAGGAAAAACTGGTTTGGGCAGGCAAAGGGTTACACAGATCTCAACTCGACCTTTTGTCTAAGATCAAAGTGTAGTATCTGTTCATATCAGTTTAATATCTGATATGGTCCTTATTTGGGACAATCGATATTAAACAAATATCTCCGAGAAATTAAAATCTAAAACTTATTTTATATAGTGGCGTTTTCAAACTTCTTTTATATATATATATATATATAT
>NC_068990.1:27124344-27125424 GCF_001194135.2 Octopus bimaculoides
ATATATATATATATATATATATATATATATATATATATATGTCTATATATATATATATATGTTTGTGTATATATATATACATATATATATACATATGTATATATATATGTATATATATATGTATATGTATATATATGTGTGTATATATATATATACACATATATATATGTGTTTACAAATACATACCCATACATACTTATAACTGTGTCGTAATATATTTATCTATTTCTCTTTCTCTCAACGTAGATGTGTTTGTGTGTGTGTGTGTGTGTGTGTGTGTGTGTGTGTGTGTGTTTTGTGTGTGTGTGTGTGTGTGTGTGTGTGTGTGTTTGGTTTTATCTTTTCTCCATGATTGCTACTTATCCATATTAATGTTATTGTTGATATTTCTGCAGTTGTGAAAAATGGAAATAGAATTCTTTTTGATTATAAGTATATAATCATTTAAAAGTCCATACGGAGCACAAATGAAACACTACCACAAAAAGAAACAAAAAACAAAAGAACAAAAAACCTAAAATACAGAAATAAAATGAAAAAAGAAACTAATACAAAATCCAAAATAAAAGATCAGAACAAAAACGGGTTCAAGAAATAAATACAAAAAAATGAATATCTAAATTCTAGTTTAGTAAAATAAATCATAAAATATATTGTCTCAAAAATTAGGCGCAACCATTATTTTCGTTTTAGCATTGAAAGCATTCAGTGAAAATAATGTCTTGTTTATATACCGTGAAGGCACGTGGCTAAAGTGGCTAGGGTATTGAACTCCCGATCACTGGATCATAGTTTCAATTCTCCGACCGGGTGATGCGTTGGTCCCTTGAGCAAAACACTTCATTTCACTTTGCCCCAATCCATTCAGCTGTAAATGGGTAGCAATGTGACAGGGTGATGTTGGCATTCTCTTTTAACCAGCGGGATGGCGTTATATATGTATGTGTGTGTTTATGTATGTATGTATCTTTCTTTCTTTTTCTGTCTGTTTGTATCTCTTCTAGCTCTCTCTCTCTCTCTCTCTCTCTCTCTCTGTATATATATATATATATATATATATATATATATATATATATATAT
>NC_068990.1:27125743-27126854 GCF_001194135.2 Octopus bimaculoides
TATATATATATATATATATATATATATATATATTCATAGATATATTCCATCAGTGTTTGTTTATCCATTTGTAAATAATCACTACAGTGCCTCCCAATATCAAGCGAACCGTTACGCTATAAAAATACGTATCTGTCTTTGATAGATTCTTCGTAGATGTTATTGAAGAATGGAAAATTGTGCAGTACTTAAAGCAGGTAAAATTTTTTGTGCTGTGATTTGGTTTCGGAAACAATATCTAAATTGCCTCTCACGAAATTTACCGTATGGATTACTATTTAACGTCCTAATGTTGTCATTTCGTGTTCGATTACACTACAACACACGGTAATATCCTTGTGAGTCTATGTATTATGTTTGTGCTTACTACTATGTTCTGAGAGGAATTTGGTGAAAGGAGGCACCAAATAAATAAATAAATAAATAAATAAAAAAATAAAAGTATCAGTGGTCCTTCCCGAGCCATAGGCGCATAAGGTCGGTTTCGCAGATTCTGTGATGTAGATATAAGATTCCTAATATTTGCCAACTCAGCGGGCTGGAACAACATGAAATAATGTGTTTGGCTCAAGAACATAATATATCGCAAGGTCCAAGAATCGAAACCACAATCTTACGAGCAGGAATGCAACACCCTGACCACTAAGCCACGCACCTTGACTGAAAGGTGTCTAAATGGATTTAAGTATGTATGTATGTAAGTATGTATGTATGTATGTATGCATGTATATTTACATATAAACACAAATAGTGGGTTTGGCCAAAAGTCACCTGACAGTAAATCAAAACCCATCTAATTCCGAGATGTAAACAAAATGTTATTTTATATGAGACTTCGCTAATAAAGAGGCAAATGTTGAAATAATAACCTACAAAAAAAACAAAAAACAGAAAAAAAACCGGTGATTATTAACTCACAGTATTCAATTATTAAACATTCATAATTGGAATGAATAAATAGAATTCAATATTAAGTATTTATAGAATTTTGATCTACTGTCGGCTGACTTTTGGCTAAACCTGTATGTACAAATATATGTGTATATGTATGTATATATATATATGTGTATATATATATGTATTTTTATATGTGTATATATATATATATATA
>NC_068990.1:27127465-27128449 GCF_001194135.2 Octopus bimaculoides
ATATATATATATATATATACACGCATGCACGCACAAACACAAGCACATACATACATACACACACACACATACAAAGACATTTTTGGTTATTTCAGATATGTTTAGGTTAGTTAGAATTTGGTAATCATGTTTTCCTTGTTTCACGTTTTCTATTTCGGAAGAAGAAAAAAGAATAGAAAAATTGTTTCTTTTTAAATTACGATTCGTAACTAGATTTAAAGTTTGCACAATTTTTTTTTATTCACTCTCTTAAATTGTAATACGTTAATCCAGTAAAATAAACACAAGAAAACAAATAATTTGTGGTTTTTAGCTAAAATTTTACGATTTTCATTAACAAATTTGTTTAATTTTTCTAATTAAGTAAGATTAAAAAACACTGACTTCAAAATAGATTAGAAGCAAGAAAATAATAAAACAAACATAAAAGATCTCTTAATGAAAGAAATCACAACTTGACAAAGTATTTCGAATATAAATTAGGATTGTGGCAAAGAAAAAACTTAATAAATATCTTAAAAAATACTCAAATAATTCGGTTTTATTAACAAATTAATGCATTTCAGATACCAAAATACCAACTACTACTACTACTACTACTACTGCTGCTGTTACTACGGCTGCTGTTGTTACTACTACTACTACTACTACTACTACTACTACTGCCACTACTACTACTACTACTACTACTACTACTACTACTACTACTACTACTACTACTGCTGCTGCTGCTGCTGCTGCTGCTGCTGCTGCTACTACTTCTACTACTACTACCACTACTACTGCTGCTGCTGCTACTACTTCTACTACTACTACTACTACTACTACAGCTTTCTAATATAGGTGCAAAGCTCGAAATTTTTGTGGGAAGTGTGAGACGATGGCATCGACCGCTGTGCTCAACTGTCGCTTGTTTTATCGACTTCGGATGGATGAAAGGAAAAAAATCGATCTCGTCCTCATTTCATTTCAGGACATAAAACT
>NC_068990.1:27129139-27131434 GCF_001194135.2 Octopus bimaculoides
TATGACAGGTTAGCTTGGGAAGTTAAGCAGTTGTGGTCGATGAAAAAGGTAGCAGTAGTACCAATAATTGTCAGAGCCCTGGGAACTGTGAGCAAAAATCTTGAGAAGTACATAGAACAAATAGGGGCTGCAATAAGGATGGAGCACTTGCAGAAAACAGCACTGCTTGGAACCGCTCGAATACTCTGGAAGGTTCTTAAAAAATAAGAGGTGCTACCTTAGTTCACTGGTAGCAAACAACTGACACTATTGTACATCTCCAGCATTAGAAGCTGTGCAAAGACAATAATAATAATAATAATAATAATAATAATAATAATAATAGTAGTAGTAATAGTAATAATAGTAATAATAATAATAATAATAATAATAAATAATGCGATAAGGAAGAAAGAAAAGTTGAGAGATATGACAGGTTAGCATGGGAGGTTAATCAGTTGTGGTCGATGAAAAAGGTAGCAGTAGTACCAATAATTGTCAGAGCCCTGGGAACAGTGAGCAAAAATCTTGAGAAGAACATGGGACAAATAGGGGCTGCAATAAGGGTGGAACACTTTCAGAAAACAGCACTGCTTGGAACCGCTCGAATATTCCGGAAGGTGCTAGAAAAATAAGTGTTACCTTAGTTCACTGGTAGTGAACAGCTGACAGCGTTAGAAGCTGTGCAAAGGCAATAATAATAACAATAATTAATAATAATAATAACAACAACAACCACCACAACAACAACAACAACAACAGCAATAATAATAATAATAATAATTACAGATGAAACGAGTGAAACTCATGTGGGACATAGCCATCTTTACAGACAGGCATGTTGAGCATAAACCCCTGATATCATGATTGTGCACAAGGACACTCACAAATAGGTCATGATAGACATTGTTCTTCCCATAGACCACAATGATTACATCACCGAGAGAGTGAAGGTAGACAAAAGCCAGGAGTGGGCGAGTAGAGCACAGGAAATACATTTAGCAATTGTCAAAATTTTCCCTTTGTCCTTGTTTGTCCCCTCTATGTTTAGCCCCTTGTGGGCAATAAAGAAATAAGAAACGTTAGCACGCCGGGCGAAATGCTTTACGGCATTTCGTCTGCCGTTACGTTCTGAGTTCAAATTCCGCTGAGGTCGACTTTGCCTTTCATCATTTTAGGGTCGCTGAAATAAGTACCAGTTGCGTACTAGGGTCGAGGTAATCGACTTAACGCTCTTCCCGCCAAAATTTTCAAGGCCTTGTGCCTAGAGTAGAAATAGTTATTTAATGTGGTGGGCCGACATTATCGTAAGCATGCGCGACAAAATGCTAGGCGGCATCTCGTTCGTCTTCGTGTTCTGAGTTCAAATTCTGCCGAGGTTGACTTTACCTTTCGAGATCGACAAAACAAGTACCATTTGAGCCTTGGGTTTGTGTAATTGACTTACCCCGTCCCCAAAACTGCTGGTCTTCAGCCAAAATTAGAAACCGAAACCTATAATACTCGGTTATTCGCGTCAATTAAATTGTTCGAAAGAAAGTTGTTTTCTGTCAGCAACTCATTATTTTCTTGGAACTCTCAAGTAACTGTCTTTTGCTAAGAGACTAATTTTTTTTCCTATCTATTCTCTGAGAAAAAGAAAATGTATTTGTTTCTGCTTCTTTTTGTTTGTTTCTGAGAGGAGATATGTATAGTGTAACCATTTTGGTTAGTCTGCGAGTAGAAGAACATTTTTCTTCATAAATTGAAATCTTTCTCCCCAAATGGGCGAGACTAACACAAGCAATTAAAATTCTATCTTTCAACGTAACAAGTTCCACTTTTAAAAATAATTTCCTTCGTTCATTCACTTGATAAATATCTATAATAGCGACAGAGCGAAATATAACACCTCTAAACGTCTCAGACGCTAAGCTTACTACTACTACTATTACCACTACAACTACTACTAAATGTAATAATGGCTTCAAATTTTGGCACAAGGCCAGCAATTTCGGAAACGCTTAACGTTATTTCGTCTGTCTTTACGTTCTGAGTTCAAATTCCGCTGAGGTCGATTTTGCCTTTAATCCTTTTTGGGGTCTATATATTAAGTACTAGTTGCGTACTTGGGTCGATTTAATCGACTGGTTCCCTCCCCCGAAATTTCGGGCCTTGTGCCTAGAGTAGAAAAGAATAATGGCTGCATATTTTGTGCAGGTACGGTTGTTTTGTGGAAAGGGGCAAGTGGAGTATATCGATCTTGGTACACCACTAATACTTATTTGTATCGACTCTGAACGAATGAAAAGGTAACAATTGATTTCGGCGGACTTT
>NC_068990.1:27131444-27134985 GCF_001194135.2 Octopus bimaculoides
GATTTTGCCAGCTCACCGCCTTACCACCACCACCACCATGAGAAGTACATGGACCAGATAGGGGCTGCAATAAGGGTGGAGCACTTGCTGAAAACAGCACTGCTTGGAAGCGCTCGAATACTCCGGAAGGTGCTCGAAAAATATGTGGTGTTACCTTAGTTCACTGGTAGTGAACAGCTGACACCGTAGTACATCTCCAGCGTTAGAAGCTGTGCAAAGGCGATGATGATGATGATGATGATGATACTACTACTACTACTACTACTACTACTACTACTACTAATAATAATAATAATAATAAATTCCCTGGTGCAGTACCAGGCAGTCTCATGGTTTTTGATCTTAACTGATTGAAAGTATTATCATGTACGTGTTTTGAATAATTCACTTCTGTAAACATAGGTGTCTTGTTCATCATCCTTAAAACAAACCTTATTCTGGGACCTTTTGAGTGGGATGCGCTACTTGACCTGAAGAAAATTCTAACTGAGCCCCACTTGCAAGGTCATGCACTGTTGATCTTGATATGAGATCACTATGTCACACACATATGGTTGTGATGCATATGCCTGGTGTACCCTTATCAGACGGGTAGTCATGATGGGTATACTGGGCTTCGTATATTTTATCCCAGTGTCACTTTGATGGCATGCACTGCTCTCTCACTCAGTAACAACAACAACAACAACAACAACAATAATAATAATGATAAATTCCTTCTCTTACTGGCATAAAGACTGAATTTTGTGGGTGGGAGCTAGTTGCTCACGATGCCCCAATCATTTGACTGATAGTTGTGAATCTAGTTAGTGATTTTGAATCTTGCTAGATTTAATAGTATTAGACTGTCGACCGACAATTCGTTCTGTGTAGTATTGTGAACGGTGAGAATCAAAACCATGATATACGTATTCATTCTGAATTGGTTGCGGACAAGATATGGCTGAGAACACACAACAGGGTCGAAACACCGGTGTCTCAAATCCCTCTTAATTCAATGAATTCGTTTGAAAGAGAAAGTCTTTCTCCATTGACGAAATACAACACCGATTAGCATATTCGCATAGAAATCTCGCGGTACGTAATAAGACTGGATATATATGTCATTGCTTTGATTCACGATTGCCCCGTTCACAAAGCGATTTCTTTGCATTATCGTTATCATTCTGTTGTTTGAAACAATGTGAGATTTTCAGGAAGAAGTTTTAATTTAGATGACATTAAAACAAGAAGTTTGTGGAAACTATTTTTAAATCTCACAACGAGAGATATTCAGCAACAGTACTTTGGAGTAAAGATTATTTGACAACATAACATGGCAGTCCTGGTTTAGAACGAATGTTGCTGTAATTTAGCCCCAGTTGACATCGTCTCCACCTGGTTATACGACACGATCTGTGTCCTTATATATATATATATATATGTATATATATATTTTTGCTGCAACATTCGTCCCAAACCAGGACTGCCATGTTATGTTGGCAAAAATCTTTACTCCAAGAAGTTTGTATCATAAATTCAAGGATAGTCCCTGGAAGGTTGGTATAAAAATTTATAATTGAATTTTTCTGTATTATTTTGGTGAAAAAGAAGGCATTTATTCAGAACGACAAAAGCAACAACCTCCCTTTTTGTAAGCCTTAAATCAACACAGGTATTTGATATACTTGTGTTGTTCAAAACCATCCCACTGGCCACTTTGACTTATTTCTCTTAGCACATTTCTGCTCAAATTATGCAAATTACCTTGGCCATAAATGTGTTATACACTATTACTATATATCTATGCCTCGTGGCTGCCGGACATACGATAAGACAATTGTTCTGCTAATAACGCCTATTGACACAGAAACACGTGTTCACTACGATTCACTTATTTCCCGACAATAAGTCTTTTCCTTAGTAGCATATCAGTTTTGGCGATTACCTGAATCTTGAGATTATCTCTCCTTATCAAGTAGGGATGGACTTAATTAGCATTTGGTAATTATAATAAGCCTCTAGAAGCGGAGATAACTTCAATAAATCAAGAATTTATTTTGTATGGTATTTGATATGCCTATATTTGTCTATTTGTACAAATGCCGTGTACACGCAACCAGGTGGACTGGAACTTGTAGAGTTATTAACTTTTACCAGAGGCAAGTAATATCTGGCATTATAAGTACTTCACCATTATCCACTGAAGTGTAATAACGTATGACACTAATTTTTTACAGTTAGATGAACGGGGATATTGGACATCGGAGGATGTCTTCAGAGAAAGTTACATAACAGTTGCACAAGTTCTAAGAAATCGAAATATAAAGTGAAACATTTATCCTTCGGTAAGTAATGTGTGATTTTTCAGAGTTACGTTGTTTACAGTTAGTTGGACTTGGTAACGAAGTGTTAGATTGTTATGTGTGAGGGTTATATATGGTGGCGTTTTGTTAGCCTGGTGAGTGGGGGGGGTAGACAGTGGCGTTTTGTTATCCCGGGGAGTAGGGGCAGGGCAGGTGAAGTAAGGAAGTCTTTGGGAAGAATGCGCTGCTCTTCAGTAGTGACAAGATATGAGCTTTCAATCCTGCAGCTAAAAGACTACCACTTAATTAACTTAAACAGCTGTGATTCTCTTTAAATTTTCAATGTACAAAATAATAGCAGTCTTAACAACCATTTAAAGACAATATCTAAGTGAGAACATTCTGGAGAATATATATATATATATATAAATAAAAAAAAAAAAATGTGTATATAAAAAAACAACGTAAAATATGAAGTTATAACACAAAGAAGATTTAAGTGAAGGAAGATAGGAAGGAAAGGAAGAAGTGTGGGTGAAGATGTTCACATAGGAATCAAGAGGAGGGAGAAGAGGAAGGAATGGCGTAAAGAGATAGATCGTTGCGACTAGCTGGAGAGCAGATGGCGCAGAATTGTTGAAAGATGGATGGAAACAATAGAATGGAAAACAAAAACAAGAACAAAAGAGAGAGAGAGAGAGAGAGAGAGAGAGAGAGAGAGAGAGAAAAGAAAAGAAAAAACGCAGTAAGCAAACAAAGATATATTAGTAAACCAAGATAAAATAATGTTTGTTCCGTCTATCTTGGCACGTTTGTCGAAAATTATATTTTCTAGGGAAGATAATTTAATTAATGAATATGTATGCACACACACACACACACACACACACACACACACACACATATATATATATACTCTCGCATGCACAACACACGAGAAAACTAGATATAAAGATACACACACACATACACACACATATAAGTGTCCATTCTCTTGTATATACAATATTCCCATCACACACACATTCACACATACAAACACACACACAATTTTTAACATATTCATCTCTCTCTATATGTATGTATAGTTAATATATATATACGGTGTTTACGTATGTATATATAAATAGAGATTTTTCATATATATTCATATATTTATATCTTTATTTTACTAGCTGCATATTATATATATATATATATATATATATATATATATATATATATATATATATATATATATATATATATATATATAT
>NC_068990.1:27135353-27136428 GCF_001194135.2 Octopus bimaculoides
TATATATATATATGATACGTAGACACTTCACATAATGTATTATGTGTAGGTTGGGATGCGTGTCCGGCAATACATTAGCTTGTTTGAATAAGCATCTCTCAGTAAAATCTAAGCGCAAGTACACACGCGCGTCAAACACACACACACGCACATACACACTCGCACCCACATACACACACAAATTTATAATAAATATGCTTGTATATATGTCATGTAAAAGTGTGCTTCCAACTTGATGTGTGTTTAATAGCTTAAAGTATCTTGTTTATATATACATTCTTTATAATCATAAATATATACAAAAAACAAAAGCGCTGTCTTATTAATGCATATACAGATATATCAATTTGTGTACATAAATGGCTGTGTGTGTGTGTGTGTGTGTGTGTATGTGTGTATGTGTATGCATGCATGTAAATATGTATGTGCTTATGTGTAAATCTGCATGTGAGCGTATTTGCGTATATATATTCTACAGACGATTTTTTATATTTAATTTCACCACTACTACTACTACTACTACTACTACTACTACTGCTACTACTACTACCACCACCAGGTACTTGTTGAGGTACACAATGAAGGGATTAGTCGATATCTTCGACCCCTCCATCCATTATTTTACTGGTACTGTTTCTAGACCGAACCCGAAAGAATTGAATGACAAAGCCGACATCGGCGCAGTTTGAGCTGTGAATTCACCAAGTTGGAACAAATGCTGTAAATGTGTAATTAAAGTCAGAAAACATAATGATTTTTAAATATTATAGTGTATCATATATACACGGAAAGAAAACCATTATGTGGATTTCTGACATGTTAAAAATAGCTGTCAAATCCCCAAGCCTCGAAAAAAACATTCCTACATTAAAGCACGTTGTTTGTACGCGAGCAGGACATCTGAGTGAATGAAAATTCAGCTAAATTTATGCCTATTACTTTCACTATGATCGAATCTTCCATGTGTTAACGTGTCTCTCCTTGTGACAATGTAAACCTTCAGTTTAGATACATACATACATATATATATATATACATATATATATATATATATATATATATATATATATATATA
>NC_068990.1:27136978-27141929 GCF_001194135.2 Octopus bimaculoides
AACCAATAAAAGAATCAGACAAGAAGAGGATGTGCACAAGAAATGTTTTAAGTTGTCGCTCAATGGAAAGAGTGAGTTTGACGTTTTGAGCGTAGCGCTTCGTCGAAAAGAAGAAAGGGAAAAGTTTCAAAAAGAAGCAAGAAATCGCGACTACCACAACGACACATATGCAATCACACACACACACACACATATATATATAGTGGCTGGGTGGTAAGTAGCTTGCTTACCAACCACATGGTTCCAGGTTCAGTCCTACTGCATGGCACCTTGGGCAAGTGTCTCTCTACTATAGCCTTGGGCCAACCAAAGCCTTGTGAGTGGATTTGGTAGGCGGAAACTGAAAGAAGCCCGTCGTATATGTATATATGTACATATATATATATATCTATATATGTGTGTGTCTGTGTATCTGTTTGTTTGTGTCTGTGTTTGTACCCCCACCATCGCTTGACAACCGATGCTGGTGTGATTAGGTCCCCGTAACTTAGCTGTTCAGCAAAAGGAACCGATAGAATAATTAGTAGGCTTACAAAGAATAAGTCCTGGGGTTGATTTGTTCGACTAAAGGCTGTGCTCCATCAGGGCTGCAGTCAAATGACTGAAACAAGTAAAATAATAAACGAATAACAGAATATATATATATATATATATATATATATATATATGTTTGTGTGTGTGTGTGTGTGTGTGTGTGTGTTTTTGTCTCCCACCGCCATTTGACAACTGGTGTTGATGTGTTTGCATCCCCATAACATTAGAGGTTCGTCAAATGAAACCGTGATAATAAATACCAGAGTCTAAAGAAAAAGAAATGTCTGTGTTATTGGGGCTGATTTGTTCGACTAAAACCTTTCCAGATGGTGCTTCAGTATGGTCGCAATCCAATGACTGAAGCAAGTTAAAAAAACAAACAAAACAAAACAAAAAACAAAAACGATAAAGATTAATATTTGTATACGTCAAGTCAGTACAGCACCACCTACCCGAATTATCTAAATGCATGCCATTAACTGATTTGAGTTATTTCCCTTAACTTATATTTTTTGTTCTAGTCACGCACATATTTTGCACCAAGAACGGAAGCAACGATGAAATCAATGATAAACAACACCAGCTCCGCCACTACCACCAGCACCACAACCACCACCACAACAACAAAAACAACAACAACAACAACAACTACGACAACAACAACACTTAATATAATTATAGCAAGAGATTCAAGCTCAGATCTAGAAGTTACTGGATATTAACCAACTATCAAAGCAAACAAAAACAACAATTTTTCAGAAGATTGTTTCTTTGATCGTCTAACAAAATAATTTTCGTTTCGTTGTCATTTAATTTTTACTCTTTTTTTTCTTTTCTCTTTTCCAAAAGTTTTCAATTGTGATAAACTTGCTTTGTATTTATTTATATAAATTTTATTCTCTCTCCTTATCTGTCCCTTATTTCGCTCTACGCATCGTTATCTTATACTTACACCCTTTCTACTTTCACTTGCAATCTACTTAATCATTTCACGTCGTACATTTTCCTTGTCTACATATCGCTGTGGAATCTTCTAGGCAGTTTCGATACAGAAAAAGGTTTCCTGTGCTCTCCAATTACCTCTCTACACATGCTTAACAATACTCTGGTTGATGCTGGTATGTAAACATGTTTTGAAACTGCGAGAATTTTTTTCTTATTTCTTCAAAAGTGAAGTGGTATTGCGCATTAAGCTATGTCTATTGTAGTCAAATGGCTGACTCGGTAAAACACATCCCGATACTTATTGTAGCTGTTGAAGGCGGCGAGCGAGCAGAATCGTTAGCAAGCCAAGCGAAATGTTTAGCGGCATTTCGTTCGTCTTCACGTTCTAAGTTCAAATTCCACCGAGGTCGACTTAGTTTTTCATCATTTTGGGGTCGATAAAATAAGTACCAATTGAGTAATAGGATTGATGTAATCCACCTATCACGCCCCCCCCCCAAAAAAAAAAATTGCTGGCCTCGTGCCAAAGTTTGAACCTATATTGGAGCGATACAAGGCGGCAATCTGGAGGGATTTGTAGCACGCTGGAGAAGATGCTTACCGATATGTTGTCTCTCTTTCGGTTCTGAGTTCAAATTTCGCCGAGGTCGACTTTGCTTTTCACCCGTTTCAAGGTCGATAAAATAAGTACCAGTTACGTATTGGGGTTGATCAAATCGACTAACTCTTGCCTCAACACTTCAGGCTTTGTACCTTTTGTGCAGAGGATTATATTCAAATTACCATAGAGTTTGAGTACTCTTTTACTCGTTTCAATCATTTGACTGTGGCCATGCTGGAGCACCGCCTTCCAGTTGAGCAAATCGACCCCAGGGCTTATTCTTTGGAAGCCTAGTACTTATTCTATCGGTCCCTTTTCGCCGAACCGCTAAGTTACGGGGACGTAAACACACCAGCATCGGTTGTCAAGCGATGATGGGGGTACAAACACAGACACACAAACACACATACACACACACACACACACACACACACACACACACATATATATATATATATATACATATATACGACAGGCTTCTTTCAGTTTCCGTCTACCAGATCCACTCACAAGGCTTTGGTTGGCCCGAGGCTATAGTAGAAGACACTTGCCCAAGGTGCCACGCAGTGGGACTGAACCCGGAACCATGTGGTTGGTAGGCAAGCTACTTACCACACAGCCACTCTTGCGCATTTATAGTTCACGTTCTGAGGTCAAATTCTGCCGAAGTTGACATTGCCTTTCATGTTTTCCAAGCTCAATAAAGTAAGTACCAGTTAAACATTGGAGTCGATGTAGTCGACTAACCCTTTCCCCAAAAACTGCTGCCCTTCTGGCAAAATTTGAAATCGATATTTGTTTCTATTTCAAAAATGTACAGCGCGGTCGTGACTGTGTAATAAGAAGCTTGCTTCCCAGCGACATGGTTCTGGGTTCAGTCCCACTGCATGGCACCTTGGGCAACTGTCTTCTGTTATAGCGTCGGGCCGACCAAAGTCTTGTAAGTGGATATGGTAGACGGAAACTGAAAGAAGTAAAATGTAAAAGGTAAGACTACCTCTCCTTAGATTCTAAACAGTAGACCAAATACCAAGTCACTTCATGACCCACCGAGGGGAAGAGACATGGAAATTCACGTTCACCTGCTAAACCTACCCAACAAGTGCTATTCTATATTTTTGGGATGAGGAATTATATAGATTATTTACAAAGGACGGATAGGTGTCCTCATTTTGTTTGTTGTCATCAGAACGTTTCGGGGCTTGTACTCTCCAGCCTCCATATGCTTACAGCATATAACGTAATAGAAAAGAGCGCAGGCTACTAACCCTCGAATTCTAAGTTCAGTCGCAGGCAGGGACTTGAAAAATAATATCAACAGAAAAATGATATCAGCAACATACCGTAGGAATGAGAATAGTTTACCCAATTAGTCAAATAAGGGGTTGGGTTCAAAATTCCACCAGAACACCTGATGAAGGCTTGAGAGTACATCAGCCGAAACGTTGTGATAACAACAAACAAGATGAGGACACCTACGACCATTGTACGTAATCTACACAGCAAATACTTATCAAGAGTCCGTGATATCGTAGTGTAGAGGTAGAAACATTGAACCAAAGGAGATAAGAACGGCTCTGATCATAGCTCTGCTTGATCAACGTTGAATTGGGGTTTAACAACAACAGCAACAATAACAACAACAATATCAATAACAAGTTGGTACATGATAAAGACAATGGCGCAACGATATGAAAGACCGATCGATGATACGGATATTTCGATCAGTTACATCCTTGCCAAAAATTTGCTCAAGCAGATCTAGCCATTCATAGTTTGGTCAGTTAAATACAATACTTTTTTTTCTTATCTCTTTGCTTGTTTCAGCCATTAGACTGTGGCCATACTGGGGCACCACATTGAAGAATTTTTAGACGAATAAATCGACCCCCCTGTACTTAAGTTTTGTAAGCCTTGTAATTTTTCTACCAGTATCTAGAGCTGAACTGCTAAGTTACGGTGATGTAGACACACCAAAACCGGTTGCTTCTTGGTGGGGGAGGGGACAAACACACACACACAGACACGCACATATTATAGGCTTCTTTCAGTTTCCGCCTACCAAATTCACTCACAAGACTGGTCGGCTCGAGGCTGTAGTAGAAGACACTTGCCCAAGGTGCCACGCGAAGGGACTGAACTCCTTACCACACAGTCACACCTACGTCTGATTACATCGTTAGCATGGAGCCCTTCTCCAGTTCAGATTTCGAAGGACTCGTTCGAATATTTGCAACTACCACCAAGATCTGCACCCGCGGTCGGCTTCACCCGCGGTCGGCTTCACCCGGACTGCTGCCCGCGGATTCTAAGCACTCCACGGAGCCCTCCTACTCCACCGATAAAAGGAAAGTCGCCTCGGTCGGCAGCCACCTAACCTGTCGTCCGTACGGTCACCTGGAGAATGTTTTATTACTCCTTGCATATCTATGGTATTTTCATGCCATGGAGGAAAACGGTGAAGCCATTAGATTTAAAATTCGACTTTGGTTTTTGTACATTATTTACATTATTTACATTTGATGGATATTTGTCCTCAACTTGTTTGTTGTTAACACAACTTTTCGGCTGATATACCCTCCAGCATTCATCAGGCTGTAGTGGTTTAGAGCGCGGGCTACTAATCCCAAGATTCCGAGTTCGATTCCAGGCAGTGACCTGAATAATAATAATAATAATAATAATAATAATATTAATAACAACATCGAAAAATACCTTAGGAATGAGAACCCAGGTTCGAAATTTCCCCACGACACCTAATGAAGGCTGGAAGGTATATCAGCTGAAATGTTGTGTTAACAACAAACAAGATGAGGACAAATATCCGTCAAATGTAAATAATGTAAATAATGTGCATAATTCGTCATCTCT
>NC_068990.1:27143999-27144788 GCF_001194135.2 Octopus bimaculoides
AAGAGGGCCTTACGACACTCTTTATGCCATTCACTCGACCTCGGTCTACGAGAACACCAGGCTTCCTGTTCGCAAAAACGTTTGAACTCGGGGAACATTTGTCTGGTCAGCGGAGACCACACCCGTTCACTATCCAGGAGAATCCAGAGATCCCTCAATCTCAACGCATGCCTGCGCATCATTAACCAAGGCATCCCTAAACCTCCCTTTAAAGGCTTTTGACAGCAGACAGAGCGTTTCACAAGTGGCGACCTGCACTTCCACAAAAAGCGAAAGAGCTGTCTCTCCAACCTGATCAACCACAAATCCGGACATGGCACGACGGTTAGGCGGTAGGTAATGATCGATGCGATAAACGCATTGGCCACCTCCGCCCTCCCTTTCAGGGATAGCCACCGCCAAGAACAGGTCTTGACTACTGCAGCCACCCTGCTCAATACCTCTGTCCAGTTCTTCTCTATCTGGAGGCCTGGTCCAAACCAGACTCCCAGCAACTTAACCGGTCCCTCCGTCCAGCGCCCAACAGCGCCGTCTGAAGGCATCGACTTGCCAACCCAGGTGCCGAGTTGTAAGCCGACCGACTTTTTCCGGTTAATCTTTGCTCCTACCACCTCCTCGTAAACCTCAATAGTCTTACCCACTTCACGTAGGCGTGCTACTGAGGTTACGCTGATAGTGATATCATCCGCGTAAGCCGTAACAAACTCTTCTAGACCTGGTTCTCTCGGAATGCCACTCAACCTCCGCAGTAGTGGCTCGAGAGCTACCACATACAAAAGCGGTGAGTGC
>NC_068990.1:27147688-27152392 GCF_001194135.2 Octopus bimaculoides
ACAATAAATTTTTTATATTTTTTCTCTCGGTTGACGCCTCTTCGCCAGACGAAGATACACTATTCGGCATCTTACCAGAAACTACTGTTTCCCCCATAGGGGAAACACACGATAGTTTTCGAACGAAGACTATCACACAAAAACAGTCAATGGAAACTTGCACTTACTGTACAGACGCACTCAAATAATAAGTAATAGTCCAAATTCACGGAGTGGTTATACCGCTAAGCATTTCAACCGGTGTCACACAGACGAAATACCGCTAAGCATTTCGCCCGGCGTGCTAACGTTTCTGCCAGCTCGCCGCCTTTCAGTTTCTATCTATCAAATCCACAACCTAGACTTCTATCGGCCTGGAGCTATCGTAGACGATACTTTCCCTAAGTTCCACCCAGTGGAACTGAACCCAGCACCGTGTGTATGTACATATGTTTGTATACCTAGTGGCAAATTGCTAAATTCATCTATTTATGAGTTCAATTCCTGCTGCCACTTTAGCCACAAAATTTCATACTTTTACAGTCGTTCAAAGTAATAATGAATCTCTCAAGTAATATGTGGTGAATTTTTTCTCTTATATTAGATATCCAGACATCAATATCACTATAATAGATATTATTGTAAGACTTTAGTTAAGTAGAGGACAGTTTCTCATTGGAATTTTGTACAAACAAGAAACTCCTTAGACACATCATGTGAACTCCTCTGCTGTATTCATACTGTTATTGATAACCATTGTTTTGTTGTTGTTGTATCAACCTAAGAAAGTATTTATCAGGCAGCAGACATATGATCAATATCTCGTGTGTGCGACTGTTTAGTTTATATTTTCATTCCTATTTGATCTGAGACTCTATTATCAAAATTGTGCTTCTGCACTTTTGTTCTTTTTTTTAGAAAAATAACGCTAGGTTAGCTATTGTTTAAATCTATCATGGCTGCTATTTCTAGCGAACATTCTTTGTGATCGATTCAGATTTTTAGTTGTTACAAAATGCATACATACATAATGCATACATATATACGTACATACGTATGTATGTATGTATGTATGTATGTATGTATGTATGTATCGTCTAGACAATTTCGATTAAAATTTACTCCCAACACCACAATTAGCTCGCCTTCCAAAATTATCGTCACTACACCTGCTACCACGATGTGCAGGAATTTGAAGATGATCTCGTTATCTTTTAATTGTTCATACTTTATCTTTTTCAGTCATTCGAGTGCGGCCATACTGGAGCACCGGCTTGAAGGATTTCAGTCGGGAAAAAATCGACCGGAGTACTTACTTTGATAGTTTAGTATTTAGTCCTTCAATTTCTTCTACTGAAATACTAAATTACGCGGATGTAAATAAATCAACACAGGTTGTCAGGCAGTGTGGTTGGACAAACACACAGGCACACACACACACACACACACACACACACACACATCGGCTTGGAGCTTTGAAATAAACATGCTCAAGGTGCCATATAGTAGAATAGAACCTGCAACCATGTGGTTTCGAAGCAGGCTCTTAACCACACAGCCCCCACCCCACAACACAACTCATAGATCTGCGCGTGGCTAAGTGTTATTTCTACTGTTTAACACTAGGCAAGCCTGATCAAGCTCCCCTATAATGCATGACGACGCTACAGCCATGACTATTCCGCCTTCTTCCCCGTCGTCAAGCATCATCTAAATGATTATTTAGACAACATTATTTAATATGTAATTTTTATTTATTTATGCAACCTTTTAAAGCCTAGCCAGGCTCCTGGGCCCGGTTTCTCGGTTTCTATGGCGTATGTGTCCCCCTCCCCCAGCTGGACGGGACACCAGTCCATCGCAGCGTTACTCAAGAAACAGGAAGAAAGAGTGAGAGAAAGTTGGGGCAAAAGAGTACAACAGGGGTCACCACCACCCCCTGCCGGAGCCTCGTGAAGCTTTAAGTGTTTTCGCTCAATAAACACACACAACGCCCTGACTGGGAATCGAAACCGCGATTCTCAGACCTCGAGTCCGCTGCCCTAATCACTGGACCATTGCGCCTCTACATTTCATATGTAATACCTCCTTATTATTAAAGATAATATGATGTGATGTGAGAGGTATTTAGCTGGTGTTTTTAGCTGATTAGACGATTACTTAGTGGGCTGCTTCTATGAAGTCCACGTGGTCGATAAGGTTATAATGTACAGTCTGTGACAACAGTTGAATGTTTAGAAGTAAAACAAGTGGTAGTAGTAGTAGTAGTGGTGGTGGTGATGGTGGTGATGGTGGTAGTGGTGGTGGGATGAGAGATGACGGAGGTAGGGGGCAGGAAGTAATATTGGATCGAAGTGATTGATAGGTAGAAGAATGGGCTGTCTAGACGATAGTAGTTCAATGTAATTGAAAGCAAATTAAGACTGATGATGTGAAGATTGATTGATCAACTGTAGGAAAACACATTAAGACATTATTATTATTATATAACACAGGCGTACAGTCAAACAGACAGACAGACAGCAATTAAATCTTGTGGATTGATATTATATACACACATGTATACACACAAATATATACACATACGTACACACATAGGTACATGCATACATACATACATACAAACATAAATTTGTATATATGTGTGTGTATATATAATTATATATTTTCATTTGTGTATGTCGCTACATATACATAAATATACGTTGTTTATTTTCAAAATCAATGCCTGAGTAACTTCGAGGTTACTGACAGGCTTTTTATTGTACAAATACAAATAGAGAAACCTATTTATCTATCTCACTAATAGGTTTATCTGATTCATCATTCCACAAAAGAATTATTTGAATTTCTCTCGAAGTTTCTAAACTCTTATCATTAAAGGTTTGTTTTGTCCAATTGTAGACTGCCTTCAATGTCTGCAGGAGATGCTGTTTCGAGTTCCTTGGTTAGCTTCGCCTTTTTCTATACAATGTTTTTCAGCCCAACAAATGCGACTCTTATCCTTTGATAATGTTAAAAAGTAGCTATTTTTTTCCTCAATTCCATTTTTTTATAGTTTACACAAGCACGGAGTATTTCATTTTGAAACTTAAATCTTAAATGTTTTCCTGCGAAAGAAAGCGGTAAGCTGACAGAATGGTTAAGCATACCTGGCAAAATTCTTTGCAGCACCGAAATTGATGTCAGAAATTGATGCCAAATTGATACCAGAATTTGAAACCAATATTTTTCTGTGAAGGATCGTGGTCTAGTGGTTATTGTGTTGCACTCACGACCACTTGATCATCGGTTCGAGTCACGGACTAGGCAGCGTTTTGTGTTCTTGAGCAAAACACTTCATTTCATGTTGTTCTAGGCCGTGGGGCGACCGGTGTGCCAAAGAATAGACCGAATGTTTCCCCAGCATGTCATAAAAAGGCGACTAAAAGCGGTTGATGTAAGATTTGCAATCCGACCTCGTGAAAGCCTCATCAGCGACGACTTTCCAAAACAGATCCATAAAGCTGGAGGGTTGTCGCCTGAGTGGTGCAAAGGCACCGTCCACAAGGAACAGTAGGTGATCATCAACAAATATCGAGTGCAATGACAAGCTGTTAAAGCGCATGCTCCCCATATACTTCCTTTTAGCGTAGTATCATTGTCTTTTACAAAAGTCGAGAACTGACTCCTGTGTTGTTAGTCAACCACCTAGAAAGAGACACCGAACTTCACTCAGATTGCACCACTACGTCTTAGAGATAAGAATATCTTTTATGTTTTACTCATTTCAGGCATAAGACTGCAGCTATGCTGGGTCACTATCTTGAAGAAATTTTAGGCAAAGAAATCGATCCCAGTACGTAATTCTATAAAGACTAGTACTTATCCGATCGGTCTGTTTTGCCGAACCGCCAAGTTACGGGGATGTAAACACATCAACACCAGTTGCCAGACGAAGAGGGAGACAGTCACACAGTCACACATACACACACACACACACAAACATACACATACACGCACACACGCACGTATATAGGACGTGCTTCTTCCAGTTTCCGTCTACTTAATCTACTGACGAGTCTTTGGGCGGTCCGAGGCTATAGTAAGAAGACACTTGCCTAAGGTGCCACGCAGTGGGACTGAACAATGCAGCTGGAAATCAAACTTCTCACCACACAGCCATACCTGGTAGACAGAATATCTGATAGATATTCGATCGACCAAATTCCAGAAACAACCATTGAGTAATCCGACACTACAATAGAACATATACGTCAAACTGTCACGCACTTGAAACGAACCTAAAAACAACGAGATTTTAAGACAGAAGTTCATAACCACGAGTCTAAATTTAATTAATTGTAACGTAAACGGTCTGTTTTCTAATATAAATTATAAATTAAACGATTGAAATGCAAATGGTTTCACAAACATGTAATTAGTTTATGTAACTGTTTTATATTTTCAAAACTTGTGATTCTCTCCAAATAAAACAAATCCTAAGAGAAATCGTTGGTCAAATTCAACAACCAATACAACCAGCACTTCAATGTCTTCTTTTCTAGAAGTTTCTCCTTTGATAATTTCTTTTAATGATTAATTAATTAATTAATTATTACTCGTAAAGTTATGATTGAACGTAGAACATAACTAATACAGAAAAGGTAATATACACACACACACACATACACACACATATGTATATATATATGTATATGTATATATATATATATATATATATAT
>NC_068990.1:27152566-27155264 GCF_001194135.2 Octopus bimaculoides
ATATATATATATGCATACATATTTCTCTGTATATGTGTGTTTGTGTGCGTGCGTGTGTGCATTTGGTCAAAATGAATAAGAATGACTTTTCTGATAATTTTTCCTCTTTAATAACCGAATATTTACAACGCTACGAGCTGGCAGAAACGTTAGCACGCCGGGTGAAATGCTTAGCGTTATTTTGTCTGCCGCTACGTTCTGAGTTCAAATTCCTCAGAGGTCGACTTAGCCTTTCATCCTTTCGAGGTCGATTAAATCGAATACGCACGGGGGTCGATGTAATCGACTTAATCCATTTATTTGTCTGTCCTTCTTTTCCCCCTCTATGTTTAGCCCCTTGTGGATAGTAAAGAAATAAGAAACGTTAGCACGCCGGATGAAATGTTTTGGCGGTATTCGCCCGTCATAACATTCTCAGTGCATTTTTCCTCGAGGTCGAATTTGATGTAATCAACTTATCCTCTTCCACCAAAATTGCTGGCGTAGTGCCAATAATTGGATGCTTATAAATCACACACACATATATATATACGTGCATGCACGCATACAAAGCTATAATGAAAATCTAAGCAGTGTTTACGGAAACAAAGTTTGTAGGTTCGCACCTACAACGTATGCTTTGATATCTGATTTTTGAGTCTGCCATCATCATCATCATCGTCATCATCATAAATGTACATGGGCATCGCCTCCCATCTATATTGCTGTCTCTCTCTAGTTACAAGCGTACTCAAGTCTAACCTAAGTAGCAGTGTTCGAAAAAATGACCGACGAGGAAATTGAAGTCCCAAGAAATCTTATGGAGCTTCATTGCAAAAGTTTTGAAACGGATGTAAAGCCTCAATAATGAACTATGTAATAATCTTGTTATTGGCTTTTATATCGACAGAGATCTGCAATAGCGCAAAGGATTCAATAACCGAGTGATTAGATATAAATATATATGAGAAATAGGAACATAGTGCGTGTGCCACTCGGAGTAACCCTTAAATTTCTCACCCCCAACCGAGGGCTTGTAGCAAGGAAAAAATTATACAGCTGACCCAAAAGTGACGTCCGCATAAAAGTGTCGCCCAATGCGGACCACTGCCTTGCCCCTTTGTCTTGCCTGCGCCTCCTCTTCGCCTGGACGTAAGAAATGAAAAGATGGGTGAGCCTTTTAATATAATGAGTCACCGATAAACGCTCTACGACAGTCATGGGGAACCTGTGCCTCGCAGGACTTTCTGAATGGAACGTCTAATGAAAGAATTACCTTAATGTTAATGGTGAGCTCCGCCTGATGACGAGCCATGCCTCATGCGGCCCACC
The DNA here is from genome assembly GCF_001194135.2 of Octopus bimaculoides. Lineage (NCBI taxonomy): Eukaryota > Metazoa > Mollusca > Cephalopoda > Octopoda > Octopodidae > Octopus > Octopus bimaculoides. Next base: position 27,153,878 of record NC_068990.1, read on the forward strand.
TAATGTAGAGCTATGTTTCATGTGGCCTGCCGGTTGACGAGTCATGTCTCATGCGGCCCGCCTGATGGTATGCGCTCTGCCTAATGACGAGTCATGTTTCATACGGCATGCATGGTAATGAGTCATCTTGCATACGGACCGCTTCTCAGAAAAAGGTTGTACATGCTTGCTCTACGTAGTAGCTCCATTTGCAAGAAACAGCAGTCAAATCTTCCTCATACCAAGCACTATTGTGTTTTAAACTACAATAAACATCGATAACATTGTTCTCGATCAACTAAATGCAACATCCTTGATCAGAGATGTGCATTGTCATGATTTATCTGGAGCTAAACAGAAACAACAGCAACAATTATGACAACATTCTTGCTTGGAATTTTTCACTACTACAAAGGCAGCAGAGTCACATAAAAAAATAATAATCGGATAAACAACTGCTAATTAATAAGGGATAATTAAATAATTAAGGAGATCAAAGTATGCAACATTAAAAAAAAAAGAGGTGTTGATATAAAAATACAACAGAGACAACATGCGAAAGAAGCGAACTCCACACAAAAGTTTATTACAGGAAGAAAATATATCGCGGTTATAAATCTGGGAAACACATTATCATAAAACTGATTTTGCAAAAACATAGAATGCATTGTAACCAATCAAAAACAAGCACTAATAGTAACTACAAAGAAACGTAAATTTATTTTTTTACTTCCATATCAACAAGAATTTTTTTGCAAAGTGACAAAAATAAAATCATTAGAGTAAGTTTATAATGCTGTTATTTAAAATTCAAAAGTAGATATTAAAAAAAAATAAACAAAACTGGCAATCCGTCGGTTACGACGATGAGGGTTCCAGTCAATCTGATCAATAGAACAGCCTGCTCATGAAATTAACGTGTAAGTGGCTGAGCACTCCACAGACATGCGTTCCCTTAACGTGTTTCTCAAGAAGATTCAGTTTGACACAGAATGTGAAAGTGCTGGAAATTTGAGATACCTCTAACGCTTATTTTTGCTCGCTGAATGAATTGGAGAAACGTGAAATAAAGTGTCTCACTCAAGATTACAGTGCACCACCGGCAATCGAACTCACAACTTGACTATAGCGAGTCGAATAGCCTAACCATTAAGCCATGCACTTTCACTCGAAAGTAACTCCATATTTTAACTGTTAGTTGGGTTTATATAGGAGTTTTGTCTATAATATTCATAACACATTTTATTTACACACACACACAAACACACACACACACACACATCAACAGAGAGAGATGCTGGTGTGTAAGCACTAAGCTTACAAAGAATAAGGCCTGGGGTCGATGTAATCGACTTAATCCCTTTGTCTGTCCTTGTTTGTCCCCTCTGAGCTAACTCCCCCCCTGTGG
>NC_068990.1:27155274-27155791 GCF_001194135.2 Octopus bimaculoides
CCCCAATATCGCTTGACAACCGATGCTGGTGTGTTTACGTCCCCATCACTTAGCGGTTCGGCAAGACAGACCGATAGAATAAGTCCTGAGGTCAGTTTACTCGACTAAAGGTGGTACTCCAGCATGGCCGCAGTCAAATGGCTGAAACGAATAAAAGAATAAAAGAATAAAGAATACAGAGAAGTGAAAAGAAATCTAAAATCAAATATTATATATTCACTGCTGTAAAAAAAAACCGTACGATGATATATACATATGTGTGTGTGTGTATGTTGGGTGTACTGTATATGGTGAGATATATATGATGAAATGAATGCCATAAGTATGATATACATATGTCACGATGAGCCATAAATGGGTGTCATATATATATAAATGATATGTATTCCAAATAATATCTATAATGCAAAAACATAAATATATATCTCCATATATGTGTGTGATTTTTTTTCAAATATAACGATTGCTTACATTCATGGAAATATTATATATATATATATATATATATATATATATA
>NC_068990.1:27156403-27164837 GCF_001194135.2 Octopus bimaculoides
TATATATATATATATATATATATATATATATATATATATATGAATATATGAACACGTTATGGTGACATTAAGGAGTACAGTTTTCAAGAGATTGATAAAATATTTGTTACAGTACGATATAAAGATAACGGGTTTGAAAAGCATTTGACATCTAAATTAATAGATAAATAAATAAATTTATAAATAAATATATAAATAGTACAAAAGACGCCATATTGTCAGGCGATAAAGCAAGCAATAATACAATCCCGTCACCTATCACAACTGTGGATAATCATTACATTGAAATCATCGATTATCGGAATAGTATCAAACTATAAATCAATGAATGGTGTTCTGAAATAAATTACTTGAACTATCGATAAAAGATGCAAGAACATTCTTTAGATCACTCGATTGTTTACGTAGATGAGACTGTGAATAATGGAGACACTTTGTAAAGCACTTTAAGAGTGAGTATTATTGAGGCTTGCTGTTTAGTTGTGCCTCAGATCTGATCGAGTAAACCTTTGATCAAATACGTCCCAGCTGTAAAGTGTTAATTTAGTGATGTTTAGCTCCTATTTCAAGTCGGTCAATCGCTTTACTAGTATTTCATTTGAAAACTGTAACATCTTATATAGATGACGTGTACTAGAGGACTAAACGAACAGTCCCTTGTCAACAGACTATATTATAGGATGGTGGATTACTATACTATGACTGCGGTTGCACTAACAGAAAAATTATACATATTTTTTCAATGTTATTGAATTAGATCCCTCCTTTCTCGAGCGTCTAGTAACATAATCTGTATCACGTCCTCACGTTGTTTTTTTGTTGTTGTTTTCTTGTATTTTTCCTTTTTTGAACTTATATATATATATATATATATATATATATATATATATATATATTTCTCCGGTTTACCGTCAGATCATTAGTGTTCGAGGCATTTTCTATGATGTGATTTCATTGTAACAAACATAGTTATCGTTTACCTTTTACTTGTTTCAATCATTAGACTGCGACCATCTTGGGGTACCGCCTTGAAGAATTTTAGTCGAAAGAATTTTAATTTTTTAAAGCCTAGTTATTGTATCGGTTCTTTTTTTTGCCGAACTATTAAGTTACGGGTATGTAAACAAAGGAGTATGTGTGTGGGTGTGTAAGTGTTCATGCACGTGCTAGAAGGTTTTTTTTCACTTTCCGTCTACCAAATCTACTCAAAAGGATTTCGTCGGCCCGTGGCTATCGTAGACGACACTTGCTCAAGGCAAGACTGAATCCGGAACCATGTGGTTGGGAAGCAAATTTCTTACTACTCAGCCACTCACTGTGGATAAATTTTTGTTTTTGTTTCATTATATATTAGTTTGCCGTTAGAAACACCATAGAGAAATACTGAAACAATAATTTTAAAGAATATGTGAGATATTGGGCATGAGAAAAATTAAAGACGATACGATTAAGAATAGGCTGAGGAAGAAGATGAAGGAAACGATGAAAAGTAGAGCGAGGAAACGAATAAGAAAGAAAAAAGACAATAGCACATTGCTATCACTGTTACTTTACGCGCATGCGTAGTGATCAATCACTAAAAGACCAAAACACCCCAATGGTTTTGAACAAATATCTTCAGATTTTTCCACAAAGGGACTCTCTTGCGAACGTCTTTTAGCTTGTTTCACAATGTACCCCTTGACAACAAAAAGATTTACAATGTGAAACATCAGGAAACCACTGATTTGGTGTTACCAACACTGTCGATTATGTGAGTTAATGAACTCTCACCACCGCTGGAATCTCGTGATTTATGGGTTTTGAATATGTTGTTGGTCAGTGAATAAACTGCATTTAACGCTAAACAGCACTTGGAAACAATCAACATCGATTGAAACAAATGAGACCAGGCTTTAACAGGATTCGTGCATCCACTAATCATGCTTGACAGACTTAGCAAGAACAAGCGGTAAGTTAAAAAAATAAAAACCTCTAACCAACTACGATTTATTAACGGGTTATGTAAAATGTGAGGCAGCTGCCGACAAAAGATACTTGATAGCAAATAACATCACAAATAGAAAATGAATACATGTAGTTTTAAGAAAAACAACGTTTCCAAAGAAAAGTTATAATGGAGTTAATCGTATGATTACCAAAAATTCCATTGGTTCTCAGTATCATAACATATAATGTCATTTTGGCGAATATAATGAAGATCCCCACCTTGGGTATTTTGGTTGAAAGTATTTTAGTGAAGAATCTAGTCGTAATATTAACGAGCTATGATGGATTCGTTGCCCTGATCATCCGCTTCCATTTATATTTATATCCGCTGATGTGTAAAGCCATGTAACAAAATACTTGCGTAATGTCCTCGAAATAATGTTAGTTTAAATAAGAAGAAGTGTATGGAAGAACATTATAATATTGTGTGCAGATGCAAGCAATCAATACATCGTTGAAATTTGGTCAAACACTCTTGAAATTCTCGGTTAGAATCCGCTGGAGAGAAACACAAACTCAACAATGTTATGTATGTATACAGAGTGTATATACATATCAATATAAAGAGATTGGTATTTTATAAATAATATGCTAGCAGCTGGCTTTCGTTTTATAACATGCTATCTGAATTAATATCGTATTTCATGGATAATCTCTCTTTGTTGCCATATAGATAATTAAAACCAACATCATCACTAAAACAGAAACGAAATATTATCTAGATTACCACTTCGAGAATGCTTACACAAACACACAAACACACAAACACACAAACACACAAACACACACACACACACACGGCCTCATATGCATCTAGTTTACTTAATCTCACAATTCTCAACGCTTAGCTATACAACGATTCTAATCTCACTGTAATCGTTTAGAAACCTGGTTCCGAAAACTAGTAAATGTAATACTTACTAAATGCACCTGCTATCTTTTACAAGAACAAAATGCAAAAGAAAAAAATTATGAAAATAAATTCAACCGAACGTCGTATTCAACAATAAAACATGCCACACACACAAACAGACAGACACAGAAATGGACACACAGGCACACATAAGCACACACACATACACACACGCATGACGAAATTACTTTGTATTTCTTCCATCTCTGCAGTAATCACAGCGTGAGTCGAATAGCAAGGAAAATGAGAAAACCAAAGCGTAACTAATAATAACTTGTGGAAGATATGACTATAAAAACATACATTTCATACATACATAAGTATGTACGTACATACATACAAGCATACATACATACATACATACACACACATATATGTGTTTATGTGTATATATGTATGTATATATATATATATATATATATATATATATATATATATATATAAATATAAATATAAATACACACACACACACACACACATATATATATATATGTATATGTATATATATATACATACACATATATATACATACATACGCACACACGCACTCACACATACACACGTATAAAGACAGGAGATGGAATTCACGACCTTGTTTATTCAGAACGACTACGACCGTTTCGACTCATCATGCACTCATACCTTACAGGTGACAATCTGTACAACCAGTTACCATACACCCTACGTGCAGATGCGTCTCCTCAGCTGACGTCTCTAAACATACATCGGATTGTACTTGCCGATTCTCTTATTTCTATAACAATACATTTTGGTTAGTTTAGCATACTTGCCTTCTGCATAATTCACTGAGATAGCAAGAACTGAAATATGATATATATTATATCTCAGTGAATTATGCAGATGGAGTGTATGCTACATTAACCAAAATGTATTGTGTTGGAAATAAACGAAACGGCAAGGAAAGACCTGAGGAGACGCATCTGTATCTAGGATGCATGATAATTATTTGTACAGTATCTCACATGTAAAGTATGGGTGTATGATGAGTCGAAACGGTCGTAGTGGTTCTGAATTAAGAGTCTCGCGAATGCCATTCCTTGTCTCTCATATTTTTAATATAAACTGTACGGACACAACGGGAATTCTGAAGTACATTCAGTGGCGTACAGCTCTATACTGTTGTTGAAATCGGGACATCAGGTCGCCGAATAATATGGATGGTCTTTAAACAGTATACTACAAGGTGTAAACACGAATATAAAATTATCAGTATACATACATACATACGTACATACATACATACATACATACATACATACATACATACATACATACATACATATATATATATATATATATATATATATATCAATAGAGGATATATTAACCTCATAAAGGGATGATTACATTCAAGAAAACATTGGTTCTATACCAAATTACGAAATATACTTTTGGGAAATAAAATATTCCTAAATTAGTAGGTATATATTATGCATTTTATCCATATTAGTTTAATGACAGGAATGAAAATGGAGAGTTGAAAGTTAATAATTAAAACAGTTGGAGGATGTATGAAGTATCATTTTATTTATAAATAATTATTAACACTCAACTCTCCATTTTCTTTTCTGTTATTAAGTGAATACAGATTACACACACGCACACTCACATAAATGTACCTCTCCAACACCACCATCCTCACAGGCACCCATCGTCGTCCCTATCACATCAGCGACTCCTTTACTGCATCTCTCGCTGTCTCTGCCCTTCCCTGTACATCCGTCAAATGGGACGCCACTTGGCTGGCCGGCTCGCTGAGCAACTCCACGACATTAGACTCGGCAATGACACCCTGGTCTCGCACTATTTACGCTCTACCGGTCATTAGCTACAACATCTGTCTTTGTTCCGACTGCCTATGCACAGGGGCCATCCGGACTCTCGCCTTCACTGTGAATAGGAATTGGTCTTTTTTCTTCTCTCCTTTGCCCCACATGGGCTCAACTCACCTCCTCTCTTCATCTGATACCAGCATCACCTCCTCTCTTCATTTGATACCAACCCCGCACCACCCCACACACACAAGCACTGACCACTTCCCAGCACCCACTCCACGTGACCGATAGAACAAGTACCTGGATTAAAATAAATGTTCTGGGATCGAGTCGTTCGGTTAAAATTCTTCAAGGTGTGGCCGCAGTCTAAGATAGCTATTTGCATATATATGTGTGTGTGTGTGTGTATGTATATGTATGTATGTGTGTGTATATATGTATTTGTGTGTATATATGCATGTATGTATTTAAATATATATATATATATATATATATATGAATACATACATACATATATATATTTTATGTAATATAATATAATATATATATATATATATATATATATATATATATATATATATATATATATATATACACACACACAAGAAAAAGCTGAAAGATATATGTGCGTGTATCTGTGTGTATGTATGTATGTTAGTTTCACTGAAGAGCTTTTAGATATGTCTTGAAACCTAGGAAACGCATGCACAATACCACCCAGCTTAGCGAAGCCGCACCAATGGAAGTGCCATCTATCTACGAACATAACATTATCGCAGATGCCAAAAGAAGGCCTGAACTGTGCAAGGCCAGATCCATCTTCCCGCCCTCAGTCCTAGCAGACTAGCCGAGCCCGACCTACGGCAAAGTCAACTACTGAATAATATGACATATCTTCCCATTAGTACTGCTTTACTACGACCCCCACACATCACTAAATAATCAGATAGTGACACAGTGAGGTTCTCATCTTAAAACCGATGTCATGCAACCTAGTGTGCTAGATTTATGTGTGTTCCATTCAAATATTTCATGACATATCTAGGAAGTGATCTTTCGTGCGTAGTTGAATCGGATCAATATAATCTTTCCAAAAATAATCCTAACAGAACCGCTGAAGTAGTATCTACGTTTACGCTAGCTAGATGTATTGTAGCAATGATGCAGCCACCATTTCTTTAGTGAATCATTTCCAGCGCCTTTTTAAATAAGGATTTTTTATTCTAGGTTGTAAATTTTAAGTCGGAATTGCTCTCGATAAGAATGGAGCTAAAAGTATTTGAGACGTCAGTCAAAAAGTTCTATTTAGATATAAGCTTCCGGAGTTACCAATAACAACGACGATGACGACGACAGCAACAGATTTTGATCAACGCAATGTTGAATCAGAATCGATTACGGATTAAACAGCAACCAGACGAATAACAACACTACACAAAAACAACAACAACATCAACAATAATAACGACTGTGACTAGAAAGGCATCAAAAGGAAAAGCAACATGTATGACCCTTGGCTCTACGAAGCAATAACTGAACTGATGTGCTTGAAAGGTGTTATGTGGTTGTGGTCATGCAGCAGATTACAGAGAAGATTAGAAATGTGAGCGCAAAATGATACAACAATCTATTGTTTCAGCAGTAATTGTCTTGAAATATTTCAGCCATCACCAAACTAGCTCACAGCATTGTGCAGACTCACTAGACAGTGAAACATTTGCTAAATGCCGATATGGTAACATGCCACATGTGTCTTTGACTCACTTTTACGGACACACGGTTCGTTGGAGAAACAGTGGAATGAATGGATGTTTGAGATGGTGTGGTTTCTTAAAGAGACGATCTGGAGATAAATTCCTTATTCAGTGTTAATCAGTGGTTTTCAACAGGTGTTCATATGACCCTTAGGGAATCATATAAGATTTTGTTGCTAAAATTAAAGGCGCAAGAAATTGGTTATGCTTCTAGAATGCACAAAAATTTTAACAATTTATACAATACCCAATAAAATCTAATTATCAAAACACAGCAGTATACTTTAATTATCGAATGGTTATCGAAATCCACCAGTTCCACGATAGGAATCAAAGGGCCCCATAGGTAAAAAAAATAAAGGTTGTTCAGGGAGAAAGAAATACACAGCCTTGCTTGATTGATACAATTTCCAGGCCAAAGAATGTTTGTAATGGTCGATGTAAGGTCAGCTGGTCATTGTGATGGAGATAATGAGATGGCGTTTAAATAGAAGAGACCATCGTGATTGTAGTGGTTATAAGAGTGACAGATGTGCTGGTGGTCATTGTAGTGAAAAGAGGTTGGCTGTCGTGGGGATGGGGATTTTCCTTATCGGTAGTATGGAAGGGTTGAAGGGGAGTGTGAAGTTAATAAGTACGGTGATAATGGTAGAGTTAATAAGAGAGTTAATGAGAGAGGTATGTTTGTGCAAAGTTACGTGTGTAATAATATGTATTCATATACGAAAACATTTACATAACTGCTATTATATGTTTGTATGTGAAGAGCCCTATCTATCTGTCTATCTATCTATCTATCTATCTATCTATCTATCTATCTATCTATCTATCTATCGCTCTCTCTCTCTCTCTCTCTCTCTCTCTCTCTATCTATCTATCTATCAATCTATTTTGCTCATTTATCTATCTGTAGGTTTATACATGAGGCGTAGCTGTGTGGTAAGACGCTTGTTTCCCAACCACATGCTTGTGGGTTCGGTCCCACTGCATGGCACCTTGGGCAAGTATCTTCTACTATAGTCTCGGACCAACCGAAGCCTTGTGTAAGAAAGATAAATTGATAGATAGATAGTTTGAGAGAGAGAGAGAGAGAGAGAGAGAGATAGCGAGAGAGAGAGAGAGAGAGAGAGAGAGAGAGAGAGAGAGAGAGAGAGAGAGAGAGAGAGATAAATAGGTAAATAGATGGATAGATTGATAGAAAGGTAAAATGATGGTTAGATAACTAGATAGATAAATGAATAAGTAGATAAATACATTGATAGATAGATCGATAGATAAATAGAGAGATCAATAGATAAATTGATAGATAAACAGATCAATCGATAGATAAATAGAAAGATAGATAGATTGATAGATAGACAGATAGATGGATAAATATGTAAATACAGATATATACGCACACATATATGTACTTATGCCTGTATGAGTGTACTTAACGAGTAGAATTATTTATTTTAATATATAGATTAATATTATACATGCCACACAAACACACATATCAACGTTGATATATCTATAAATTTCTGTGTGTGTGTGTGTGTGTGTGTGTGTGTGTGTGTGTATACGAGTGTCTGGTTGTATGTGTGTTCCTCTCTCTACACATTTATTTACGCTCTAAACTGTGCTCTGTATAACTGACATAAATCCATATATATGTGAGCAACTGAGAAAGAAAAACAACAGTGTGTGCGCGTGCGCGCGCTTGTAGGCTTGTGTGTGTGTGTGTGGATGTAAGTGTGTATGTATTGTTTTTATGTGTGTGTGTGTGTGTGTTTGTCTGTAACTACGTTTTTAGTAAAGCATATTTGCTTTTGGGGCGTGTTTCTGGTTCCGTTTCAACCTGCGTATATAGCGTATATTTAGAAGCATACATACATACATACATGCATACATACATACATACTTACATACATACATACATACATACATACATACATACATACATATACATACAAACGTATATATGTATATATATATATATA
>NC_068990.1:27165393-27165932 GCF_001194135.2 Octopus bimaculoides
GCACCACCGCCACCAGCCCCACCGCCACCAGCACCGCTACCGCCACCACCACCACCACTACCGTTACCTCCTGCATCGCCTTCACCAGCACCATCATAGTCGCTATCGCCGTTACTGTCATCGTTGTCGTCGTCGTCGTCATCATCATCATCATCGACCACATCGTCGTCTTCGCCACCGTCACCACAAACGTATATCAAACAAACATCGCCATTCTTCTTCTTCTTCTTCTTCTTCTTCTTCTTCTTCTTCTTCTTCTTCTTCTTCTTCTTCTTCTTCTGCTTCTTCTTCTTCTTCATTTTCTGCTTCTTCTTCTTTCACGTCTTCTTCTTTCACGTCTTCTTCTTTTTCTGCTTCTTCTTCTTTCACGTCTTCTTCTTTCACGTCTTCTTCTTCTTCTTCTTCTTCTTCTTTCACGTCTTCTTCTTCTTCTTTCACGTCTTCTTCTTCTTTTTCTTCTTCTTCTTTTTCTTCTTCTTCTTCTTCATCATCATCATCGTCATCATCATTATCATCATCATGACCTCCACCACCACTAC
>NC_068990.1:27166345-27166827 GCF_001194135.2 Octopus bimaculoides
AGAGAGAGAGAGAGAGAGAGAGAGAGAGAGAGAGAGAGAGAGAGAGAGAGAGAGAGAGAGATCAATAACCGACTGACGTCCAAGAACAACGCCAAATGGCTTTTTATATTGTTAGCAATATATGGTGGCTGTTGCAGTCTCTCAGAACCTACCCAACCTCCCACATCTGCTACCACCCCTATCCTTATCATCTTCAACAGTACAACGCTAACCCTGCCAGTACCTCAAGTAACAACATCTTCTATCGGTTTATCATCATTGTCGTCAATTACTTCGTATCCTAGAACCAGATTTAAACCATACATATATAGGTGCAAGCTTGGTTGTGTGCTAAGAAGCTTGCTTCCCAGCCACATGGTTCCAGGTTCAGTTCCACTGTGAGGCATCTTGAGCAAGTGTGTTCTACTACAGCCTCGGGTCGACCGAAGCTTTTGGAGTGGATTTGGTAGACGGAGACTGAAAGAAGCTCGTCATATATATAT
>NC_068990.1:27166837-27169080 GCF_001194135.2 Octopus bimaculoides
ATATACACATATGTGTGTGAGTATGTGTGTGTGAGTATGTGTGTGTGTGTATGTATGTGCGTGTATGTGTCTTTGTGTCTGTTTTTGTCTTCCATCACTGCTTGACAACCGGTATTGGTGTGTTTACACCCCCATGACTTAGCGGTTCGATAATAAGTAGTAGACTTTAAAAAACGTCCTGGGGGGGTTGATTCATTCGACTAAAAATTCAAGGTGGTGTTCCAGCATGGCAGCAGTGAAAAATGACTGACACAGTTAAAAGAATGAAATAATATATAAATTGATGCATACATGCTGCAGCATGGCCACAGCTTCAGGGCTGAAACATATAAAAGAATAAAAGAATAATGCACAAGCTCGAAACGTCGAAGACTTTTTCCAATTTTTCCTGAGCGTCAAACTAATACACGTTGTTTGTTGTTCCCTCCCTCGTCTCCGTCCTTATGGTACCATACCTTATATCTTTTTATCTATTATTGTTTCCAATCATTACACTACAGTTATGCAGTACTTTCTAAGCTTTGTACTTATTCTCTAGGTCACCCAGGCTGAACTGCTAGGTAAGCCAACACCGGTCGTCAATCTGTGGTGGCGGACAAACAAAAAATATAGATACACACGTAGATACATCCATATAAATAGGGCGGACACATTTCAGTTTCCATCTACCAAATCCACTTAGAAGGCTTTGGTCGGCCTGAGACTATAGGTGAAGACACTTGCCCAAGGTGCCACGCAGTGGGACTGAACCCATGGCTATATGATTGAGAATGAATGTTTCTTAGCCACGCATTCATGTTTGATCTTCAGAGTAAATAATTGTTTGAAATCTTGACCCGCGGCCAGAAATCTTTGCACTGCTGATTTCCTTCACAAAATCGGAATCTAACTGCGGTCTGTTTAATATATGAGCCCCACGTGGAAGGGTGTCTGTTGTCGCGAGTGTCACTGGCCATTCTCCGCGGCATCGTCTTTGCAACCATGTCCACAAATCAAAGGTAAGCACGCCATTTGTTCTGGGGCGTACAACTCATTTCCCCTCATTCACTTTCCTTCTTCTGCTGCTTAATGCCCCCACCCCCCACCAACCCGAACATTTTTTTCCTTCTTCTTTGTTTCCTTGGTGAAGGAGTTATAATTTTTATTTCTCGGCAATTTGATCTTTTATGCTTTTAGTATTTTTTCTTTCTTTCGTTTCATTCTGTAAAATATATTGTTAATAAAATGGGGATTTTAGTAGTGAAAAAGATGAAAAGTTCTTTGATAACATCTACCAAATACAAACTTCGAAATATGAGCATGATGTGTACATTTGGTTATTTCTTGCATGTCTTGAATAAATTCTCAAGCAATTGTCATAGCCCTATGTTTGCAGTTAGAACCTACCACAACGTTATATAATTTATTACATAAATCTCATGATTAATTCAAATACCAGTGTGACGTGGTATATTTTATATAACGTGTATGATATATCTCTTTATTGCCTAACACTCGTTAACCATTCTTAACATATGACCATACCACTGTGGCAAAATCCATTACTTTGCATAAGCTAGATCGCTAGAATCATCTCAAAAATATTTATTTTCAAACCATTCATCATATTACATAAATTCTGTGTCTTACGGCTCTGTTGATAATTTTCAGTCTTACGTTGCTATCACACGATATGTGACATTACAAGGCATGTGTACTGGGCTTACTCATAGAATTGCGGCCATCTAGGTGTACGAGCTTCAAGGATCTTTTTGATTGTATCAGCTTCCGATAATTATATCAGCCTGACAATTATTTTGCCAATATTTCCTTGTTGAACTGCTAGGTAATTGGATATAGAGTGACACATCATGAGCTAAGCCAAGACAGAACGCACACAAACATACACAGACATACAGAAAGAACACACCAATCCCTCGAAAGCCAATGTACGTATCTTATATAAAACTCTCTCTCTCTCTCTCTCTCTCTCCTTGCATATATATGTATGTATATATGCGTGTATATATTTTATGCATATGTATATGTATATGTGTGTATATATATATATACATATATTATATATATGTATATATGTATGTATGTATATATAAGGAGTTCCTGCCTTGAAAACAGGAACTAAACCACAGTTATTTTGTGTTCTTTGCTACATTGGTTTCTATTAACTCATTTATTCTATCAGAAGAATTTTTATCCATTAAGATAGAAGAAATACACTTAATTATATGTATATATGTATGTAT
>NC_068990.1:27169167-27170456 GCF_001194135.2 Octopus bimaculoides
GTGTGTGTCTGTGTGTGTCTCTGTGTGTGTGTGTATATAAAAAAGAGTGAGATAAAGAGACCAGTGGCATAAGTAAATTTATATTTTATGTAGAGTGTCTTACAGCTGTTTCAGGGAAAAGTTCAATGTATTCCTTCATCGGAGACGGTAATAGTAGAAGATAAGGATTATTACATCTGTATGAGGAGATTTTGCAGTAGGAAATGAGAGCGATGCGGGGAAGGAAAAACAAAGAAGAAAAAGTACTTGGAGTATCGTTCGATTCCAACAGTAAAGATCCATGTATAGAATCCGTGTGGGTATTCTCCAGTGATAATTAAAGTTGCTTTGGTGGATGTCATTTCTTATCCAGTTTACTCTGTGCGTTGTTTACTTAAAGGACAGTCCGAAATGAGTGAAAGATGTGTGTAGGATTGCGAGGTCAAGCCATAAGACAGGAAAGGAGAAGGAAGGGATATTTAAGGGAGAAATGAAGGTGATAGTTCAAGCAATAGGCTATAAATAGATGAAAAGAAAGATGTATAAGAGATTGTGACGATAATAAGAAAGATGACACAGAAGATGAAGATGATGATGATAAAGACCAAGGTAATGATTATGAGGATGATGTTGAATGCGACCATCATAGTTTATGAATACTCTGTGACAAAATGGGGGAAACACACCTGCACATTGCATTTAAATGTTTCATCAGCTATTCTCCTTCTCGCTGTGTTGTCAGATCAATTAACGCTACCCTGATTGACCACATGATTTTTTTTAATGAGCACCAAATATTTCATTGACACAGAAGGATAGAAAGCAAAGCTAACATCAGTGGAAATTGAACTCGGAACGCAAAGAAGAAGAAACACATTCAGACATTTTGTCATATGATTTAATGGTTACCAACAGTTCGCTCCACCGACCACCATCACTACCAATCGCCCTTGAGCATTCTTAGAGAGTTTGGGTTCATATAAAAGAAAGAAAAACGGGAAGAAATATAGGAATGGTAAATTGTAAAGAATCATATGAGAGGAGCCAGAATGGAATTGCAAAGAGGAACAAGAAAGAGGGAAAAAAAACATTAAAGAAATTACAACGCAAATTAAAAGAAACGGTAAAACAGCTGAAAGAACGACAACTGAAATAAATCCATTAATATTTCGAAACAATGGAAGAATCTTTACATAGGGAAAATCGAAGGATATATATGTGTGAGTGTATGTGCACACACACACTTACACACACACTCACACACACACATACAGGCATACAGGGTCATATATACGTATATACGTTTATAT
>NC_068990.1:27173358-27174246 GCF_001194135.2 Octopus bimaculoides
CTGCTTGTATGCATACCTACATGTATGCGTATGTGTGTGTGTGTGTGTGTGTGTGTGTGTGTGTGTGTGTGTGTGTGGGTGTGTAAATATTTCTACATGTATGTATATACATATCTCAGATTTATGGCAATATATATGTGCATCTATTTACCTATATATCTATCTATCTATCTATCTATCTATCTATCTATCTATCTATCTATCTATCTATCTATCTCCGATCAGTAATTCGGGTAAACGGTCACCTGTCAAAACCGTTCGACATCACGCGTTCGGTCCGTCAGGGATGTCCCCTGTCGGCGCTTCTGTATGTATTGACGCTCGAACCACTACTGCGGGAGCTGGCGACACTGAGGGGTATCCCACGAGAGCTGGGTTCTCGGACGAGCGTGTCGGCATATGCGGACGATGTCACCGTCATAGTGTCGAGTGAAAAGCACGTCGAGATGCTAGGCGAGGCACTTAAAAAATACGAACCGGTGACAGGAGCAAAAATTAACCCGGAAAAGTCAGTTGGTTTGTTACTCGGCACCTGGAGAATCAAGCCCATACCGTCCAACAGCGACTACGTAGTGGGACGCTGGACGGACGGACCGGTTAAACTGCTCGGGGTCTGGTTCAGTCCGGACCTCCAAATGGATAAAAACTGGGACGAGATCACCAGTAAAGTGATCAAACCCAGCCAAACATGGGCCGAGAGAAAGTTATCTCTAAAAGGCCGGGCGGAGGTGGCTAATGTGTATATCGCATCAGTCATCGATTACCGCCTGACCGTCGTGCCTTGTCCCGATGCCACCATCACGAAACTAGAACGCATACTTTTCCGCTTTCTGTGGAAGGGTGGCGTTCCGATGGTGAGGCGATCCATTTGCTGTCAACAACCGTTAC
>NC_068990.1:27175306-27176109 GCF_001194135.2 Octopus bimaculoides
ATCTCGAAGTAAAGACAGTATTCATAGACCCAGTAGATTGGTTGTTCTGGATGTCGATGGCAGCGATGGGTGTGCCTTTCGACTCATATCAGTATACGCACCACCTTTAACAGGTAGGCCGGATTTCTTTCGACGTCTAGAAGTATTCCTAGGAACGTCTCGTCCTTTACTTTTAGTGGGGGATTGGAATGCTACATTGGACACGCATCTAGACTATGTGGGCAGAGATAGGAATAGACGGGGATGCAAATGCCCCAAAGACCTGCTCAGACGCTTTCAACTGTCTGACAGGTACCGACTCGACCATCCGAATGCGCCAATGTGGACATGGACAAACCGTATCGGGTCGTCGAGATCATATCTAGATAGAGTACTGTGTAGGAGAGTAGATAGAGATAGAGATAGCATAGGCTGTCCACAATTTCTCATAGTCAGCTACACGGATCACAAACTTGTGACGTGTACGTTAAACTTAGATAAGACACATAGGCAGGTCCCCGGTTACTGGAAACTAAACGCGTCTTTCCCGTCGAGACAAGTTTTCAGAGACCGGATTAGCACGTTAGTAAAGAGGGCTTTGACGGGAGCCATCATCAATAACAAATGGTGGTTTGCCCTCAAGAGAGCAATAAAAGCAGAAGCGGTTAGGTATAGCAAAGCACTAGCCATAGACAGAAACAGAGT
Source organism: Octopus bimaculoides (assembly GCF_001194135.2). Classification (NCBI taxonomy): domain Eukaryota; kingdom Metazoa; phylum Mollusca; class Cephalopoda; order Octopoda; family Octopodidae; genus Octopus; species Octopus bimaculoides. The sequence continues at coordinate 27,175,991 of NC_068990.1, forward strand.
AGAGGGTGAGCTAGTTAAGAAACTAGAAGAGACAATTAGAAGTGGCATCGCATCCGACGTTTTGGCAGCGAGGTTGGCCCTAGACCAACACTTCAACGCTAAACACAAAGGGTGCGTTG
>NC_068990.1:27178376-27179748 GCF_001194135.2 Octopus bimaculoides
GACCAAGGCTACCGTGGTCTTTTCCGTAGGCTTTTCTTTCCACGGCTAAACCTAAACTGTCCTCCCCTCTTTTTACACGAGAACATTACTGTGTGATACACGATCCCTATTGATCGCTTTTTTTTTTCTCGATCCCTTTTGATCGAACTCTCCCCTTTTTCCTTCCTACGATCCCTTTTGATCGACACACCCCTATTTTTTTTTTGTTTTTTTTTCCTTCCCCCTCCCAAAAAGAAAAGCTCTACATTGTATCTGTCCCATCTTTGTTGAGCTCTGTGTGGCTAATAAAATAAATGTATCTATCTGTCTGTCTGTCTGTCTGTCTGTCTATCTATCTATCTATCTATCTATCTATCTATCTATCTATCTATCTATCTGTCTGTCTATCTATCTATTCATCTATCGATATATGTATACATATACAGAAACATCTTCCCCCCTCTCTCTGTTTTTCCTTACACCCCCAACTCCACCGACATACATTTATACCATTTAATGAACACTGTATATATACTTTTATGCGTTACAAATACTTTCGTGCGATGAATACGACTCAGAACGCATTTCATAACACGTCTTGTGACTCACGCTGTTTTCAGGTTATGCTCCCATGGCATAACAGGGTTTGCCTGAGGATTGCGTGGAGGTACCAAACATGTTATAAAATGGTGTCTGAGTCGTTTTCATCACTCGAAACTATAAGTACCTCATAAGAACATATACTTTATTTATTAAACAATATTTATCTCTCACCAGATGAAGTACTTATATATATATATATATATATATATATATATATATATATATATATATATATATATATCTCGTTGCTCACACGTGACCATCGTCCATCCTTTTTCCCTCACCTGACCATTTTTCTTTTTGTACACAACGTTCTAACAACAGGACGTCTTCTATCTCACTGTCTTCTGTTTTTTCTCTTTTCAAAGAAAATATTTCCTCCAGCGTTCACTATTTTCCACCTCCTTCAGCTCTAACGACGCTCCATGATTGTTTTCGTTTGGTTTCCTTGTATGTCTTAACTATCCTGTTTCTGTTCCCAACTTTGACCCTCCATAAAATCCAAAATATATTTTGGAAGTTATGGGCGCTACTCTCTTCAAAGACTCTTATATGTGGTTGAATGCTCGAAATGCGGAGTTGATAGACAGCCGACAACTGATGAAGGGTCGTTCTTTGTGTTACTTGTCCTGTTTTCAATTTTTTCTTTCGTTGTTTACGTATTTAACTCGCTTGTTTTCGTACCTCATGTTGTTTACACTTAATGACGTCCTGTACCCATATATGCATACAAACACATACACACACACACACACACACACACACACACACACACACACACACACATATA
>NC_068990.1:27180329-27180666 GCF_001194135.2 Octopus bimaculoides
CACACATATATATATATATATATATATATATATGCATATATCTATCTATCTATCTATCTATCATCTATCTATCTATCTATCTATCTATATATGTGCATATATCTATCTATCTGCGTGCACACACGCTCACACGCACACACACACACACACACACACACACACACACATAAAATTCTGTCATCGTTGAGGCATTACGACGACAATGACCACCATCACCTCCAATACTACCAGCCCAACCACAACTACTTCTGCCACCGCCTTCCTCACTCCACGTCCTCTGGTAAATACCAACACAAACTCTCTCCTGATGTGCCCACCACTACCAACACCAACACCA
>NC_068990.1:27180676-27181536 GCF_001194135.2 Octopus bimaculoides
CCACCACCACCACCACCACCACCACCACCACCACAACAACAACAACAACAACAACAACAATAACAACAACAACACTAGTTTAATGATTACAATGTAAATTTAGGTTTTCCAATCAATTTCATTAAATATTTAGATTTAATGAACAGCGAAATGAAGCATGTTGCCACACCTCACTATTATTGTTTTTGTTGCTATTGTATTAGTAACTCTATTAATTGATGGCTTCCTTGTTGCTGCTGTTAAAGCTGTAGTTTGCTGTATTATTATTATTATTATTATTATTATTATTATTATTATTATTATTATTATTATTATTATTATTAGTAGTAGTAGTAGTAGTAGTAGTAGTAGTAGTAGTAGTAAAACTGGTGCATTTTAAGCAGAGTTTATTAGTAAACGCACGAAATCATGAAAATGGCGATGTTACATAACTTTATAAAAGGTTGCAATCGTTTCAACAATAATTGGAACCATTTCTTTCGCTTGCAGATTCTTTTGTACTGATACAAACAACGGAATTGAAACAATAATTAATCAATTAATTACTTCATGAGCTTTTAGTTGTTGTTCCTGTTGTTGTTATAGTAATAATGACTCTATTATTATTTCATGGTTTTCTTGTCGTTCTAGCCGTAGAATTGTATGTATTTCACTTGTTTCAATCATCAGACGGAGGCAACACTGCAGCACCGCTTTGAACGGTTTAGCCGAACAAATCGACTTCAATCCTTATTTTTATAAGGTCTGATGCTTACGCTAGCGGTCTCGTTTGCCGAACAACTAGGTTACGGTAACGGTTGTGAAGTAGTGATGGGAAACTAGCACAATGCAAAGACACGCATACAGACCCTATATATAGA
>NC_068990.1:27181546-27181948 GCF_001194135.2 Octopus bimaculoides
ATATATATATACTGCAGTCTATTCATTTCACTAAAACTTCTCGAAGGCGGTGCTCCAGCATGGCCTCAGTCAAATGACTGAAACAAGCGATGAATATCAAATATATATATGTATATATACTTATTCATTCTTTTATTCGTTTCAGTCATTTGACTGAAGCACCACCTTTAGTCGAAGAAATCGACCACATGACTTATTCTATCGGGATCTTTTGCCGAATCACTAAGTTACGGGGACCTAAACACACTGAAATCGGTTGAAAAGATTTGCTGTGTGTGTGGTGGGGGATACACACACACACACACACACACACACACACAGAGCCACACACACACACACACATATACACACACACAAAGCCACACACACACACACACACAGAGCCACACACACACACACGCA
>NC_068990.1:27181958-27187628 GCF_001194135.2 Octopus bimaculoides
CACACGCACACACACACACACACACACACACATCCACTACTCATTCTCTTTTTCTCTCCTTGTTTCTTTCTGTGTTCCTATCTGTGGAAGAGCGTAGGCTCGAAACGTTAAACAATTCTTTATTTCCTGAGCGTTATACTAATACATCTGTTTGTTGTCTACACCACCTGTCTTTTGTTTTTTTATTTTGTGAATTCCCTTTCTCTCGCTCTCTCTCTCTCTCTCTCTCTCTCTCTCTCTCTATATATATATATATATATATATATATATATATATATATATATATATATATATATATATATAACGGGCTTTCAATTTCTGTCTACCAAATCCACTCACAAGCTCTGATCGACCTGAGTCTACAGTCGAGGACTCTTACCGGAGGTTTCACGCAGTGGAACTGAACCCGGAACCATGTGATTGGGAAGCAAGCTTCTCACCACATTCGCCCTTAAAGGGTTAACACAAGTTACTTTTCTATAACAGCTATGAAAATATCAACCGAGAAAACTTGCAGATTGTTCTGCGTTAGTGTAAGACACAGATCGGTATTTGGCAGGAAAACAATTGGAATTTTGGGAAGAAAATATTTTCCATTCGTCTCTATGGTTTTCCCCAGTGCCAAGGCCTGGCAATGAAAGATCCCGGTCATTTTACCTTCCATTAATCAGGTGTAGCACACTACGGATGATATATCAGGCTGGCTCCCTTGCAGTTTTACCTCTCAACGTGTTCCAATATAAGCTGACCATTCAATTGCATCAACAGGCTTTAACAAAAGGGAGATCAAACACTTTTATGTCGCATTCTGCATTTCTCTGATCCATACATATGCGCTACCCACCACCACCACAACCACCACCACAACTACCAGCACCACAACAATACACAAACAGATACATGCATTGGCACACAGACACAAACACATTCACACACACACTGGTGTATAGATAGATACTTGCAACAGTATTTTCAATGGCGGTTATCTACACGCTCAAACACTTCTCTCTCAATCTTCAAATTAATTTTCGCTACGTCTCTCTCTTCCTTCATCTTACTGCCGCTGTGAATATCGCTCCTTCTTCCTCCTCCTCCTCCTTCTCCTCCTCCTCCTCTCTCCCTCTTTTTCTACGTCCGTTCTTCCACACGTTTTCTTATATAGCTGCTATCTGCCTCTTGCATTTCATCTAACTATTTACCTATCTTTTATCTATCTTTCTACGTAGCTGGACGTACAATTGTACAATCTATCAACGTGTCTGCCTAACATTGTACTCAACACTCACACACCACACACACATATACACACACGTACGCACACACACACACAGAGCCACATATGTATGTAGGTATATGTGTATGAGAGTATATGTCTGTAGGTGAGCGTATAGAGCGTCTCACTGTGTGTCGGTGTAGAACTATATACACGCATGCATACGTAATTATACACTCTCATATATGAATATATGCTTGTATATATACATACACACACACACACAAACACACACACACATATATATATATATATATATATATATATATATATATATATATATATATATATGTATATATATATATATAATATATATATATATATGTATGTATGTATGTATAAATATGTATGTATGTATGTATAAATATGTGTGTTTGAGCGTATGTATGTAGAGATACACATCTTTACACACATATACATATATATCTATATTTAAAAAGACACACACACACACACATATATATATACATAGACACACGCACGGACACACACATACACACACACACGAACAGATATCTTTACACACTTCGCGCGCTCTCGTATTTCTGCTTCCTTATATATTTACATAACGGTGTCCAACTTTTATATCTCTTCCTATGCTTCGTTAATACACAGAAGCGTCTCTATATTTTTCTCTCTTTATCACTCACTATCTGTGCTATAAACCTCTTCAGGTTTTAACCCAACACCAACATATCTTCATCGTCTCCCCCTGCTCCAACTGTCCCCAACTCTTATGTTATTTCCATGAAACGACCATCAAAGCTGCCCATATTAATGCAACGCGTTGAACATATTACTGGGACCAAATTTAATCTACCGACTTGGTTAATTCTGCATTTAAAGGGACAATAAACACAGGAGGTGATTGTGAGGTTCTGCTTCATCCTTTTTTCTAACATCATGTTAGGAAGAATAAACTAATCAGAGTGAGAGTTAGGTCAGGAGGACCTCTACTGATGGCAGCCATTATTGTGATGTCTTTTAATATACCTGCGACATAGTCTTTTAGTCTTTAAGAAGCCAAACTTTACCGTTCTTTGCTGCTGCTGCTGTTGAACCTCATTTCGCTTTTAATTATGATGAAAATAAAACAACAAAAACATATTCAAGCAATGCCGATCCTGTCTTTTATGTTTTTCAGCAATTCTATATCTCGGATTGCGTAATCCAATATGGCGACTCGGAGCTGCAGCCCTGAGGCTGTTGCACGCTATTTCTCATTATTTTTCGCTTGCCCACTCTTCATAGATATTCCTTTTCGTTGTTTCTTTACGTTTGGTCTGTTCACCGTGAAATCTCTAACAATGTATTATCATTTCATTTACATTTCGTATGTTTCAGCCGTGAGATTGCGGCCATGTTGGGGCCACGCCTCGGAGAATTTTACTTGAATGAATCGACTGTTTTTAAAGCCTGGTACTTATTCTATCAGTACTTTTTGCCGAACCACAATGTTACGCGGATGTTAACACACTAAAGCCAGTTGTTAAGCGGTTCGAGGAGAGAAACACACACACACACACACACACACACACACACATATATGACGGGTTTCGTTCAGTTTCCGTCTCTACCAAATCCATTCACAAGGCTTTAGTTTATCCGAGCCTGTAGAAGAAGATACTTGTCACCGGTTCCACAGAGTGGGACTGAACTCGGAACCATGTAGTGATAAGCAACCTTCTTGCCACGCAGCTACGCCTCCGCCTTACGTAAACACTACCTTAAGAGTTTACCAATGAAAACACTTCGTATTTAAATATATATTGCCTTGCAGAAATTTCTTTACGAAACTACATCCGCTGTTAAGAATTAGCTTTTCTAGATTATGAAGAAGGGGGACACAGAGAACAACAACAGCAACGACAACGACATCATCATCATCAATAACAACAACAACAACAAACAACTTCAAATCGATGAAGTAACGTCTATGTGGTCGATAGTTTTGCTAGAAACAGCAGCCGAATTACGAAAGGAAAACCCACTTTGGATAATGTAGTTTCAGGCATAGTATTTACGAAAAGAATATGGGGTGGTCATGTTTGGAATTCTTTGAGTCTTACAACGACTACGTCGGTGCTGAAGGTACCGCTGACAAGTAATAACAACAACAACAACCATCACACTGTCTACAAAGACAACAACAACAACAGCTACAGCAGCAACCGTAATTTCTAGAATGATGAAGCTGCCTGTTCCAAAATAATTTTACCTCCAGAATTTTTCACTTTTGAAGAAATTACCTAAAAATATAAACGTCTTTTTAATAATTAAACCTTTGACTTGTATTTCCTACCCCCTCCCACCACTACAAAAATAATAGGTGCAAGAGTGGCCGTGTGTTACGAAGTTGGCTTCTCAAGCACATGGTTCCGGGTTCAGTTCCATCGCGTGGAACATTGCACAAGTGTCAACTAATATACTTTTCTACTCTAGGCATGAATCCCTAAATTTTTGAAGAGGGAGGCCAGTCGATTAGAGCGACCCCAGAATGCAACTGGTACTTAAATTATCGACCCCGGAAGGATGAAAGGCAAAGTCGACCTCGGTGGAATTTGAACTCGGAACGTAATGACTGATGAAATACTACTAAGCATTTCGCACGGCGTGCTAACGTTTCTGCTAGCTCGCCGCCTTTTATTAATATAGCCATGGCCGACCAAAGCCTTGTAAGTGAATTTGGTAGACGGAAACTAAAGGAAACCTGTCGTTTATCTATCTATCTATCTGTCTATCTATCTATCTATTGATCTATCTATCGATCTATCTATCGATCTATCTATCGATCTATCTATCTATATACATACACATTTAAATATACACATACATACAAACACACGTCTATACGTTTGCGAGTGTATGTCTCTGTCTGTTTTCGTTTCTCTCAACACCGCTTGACAACCAGTGTTGCTGTGTTTACGTTCCCGTAACTTAGCGGTTCGGCAAAACAGACCGATAAAATAATTACAAGTCTTAAAAAGACAAATTAGATATTGGAATCGATTCATTCAACTAAAATTCTTCAAGGTGGTGCTCCAGCATGGCCGCAGTCAAAAACAATTAAAAGATATGATCTGAAACAATTCAAAGATATCAGATTATAAATAAGTAGAGAAACAAAGGAACAAAGAAATAAATGACCTTAAAAAGAAAACAAGCGCTATGTCCGTGCATCTATGTGGTTGATGGTCTTGTCCTATACGGAGAACTTTTTGTGATCTGGTCAGTTTTTACTGGCTGTTCAAAATGATAAGTTCTATGTAAAGAACAATGATCGTACTAAAGTTTGAGCTGTCAAATATTTTATTAACCCACATTGTGATAGATTTCTCCTGCTTTTTTAATTGCAAATTCCTTGATGAGATCCTTAAAACTGACCTTACGTTACAGATCTGCTTCTATAGTTAGTAGAGCTAAGGCATCAAGCCTGTCTTTTTGCCTAGTAGTTCTGATGTCACTTTTAATGTAATACAACCGAGAAAATGAACGATCAGCCGCGCAGTGTGTGACCATTTCTGTTAAGAATATACGAAAAGCAAAGGGTGGCGAGCTGGCAGAATCGTTAGCACGCCGGGCGAAATGCCTAGCGGTATTTCGTCTGCCCTTACGTTCTGAGTTCGAATTCCACCGAGGTCGACTTTGCCTTTCATCCTATCGTGGCCGATTAAATAATTACCAGTTACGCACAGGGGTCGATATAATCGACTTTAGACCCTTAGCCTGTCCTTGTTTGTCCCCTCTTTGTTTAGCCCCTTTGTGGGCAATAAAGAAATAAATATACGAAAGGCTATGTCTACAGTTGGAAAAGTACACTCAATGAGGTTTATTTTAGTAAGTTTAAGTGATTTTCTGTGCCGTAAACCATTTACCATTTTTCTGGTGCTTCCATTAATGTGATGCCCTGATCACGTGCTTATTTTACTTACTGGATTATCCAGTCAAGTTTACATCTGTGTTCACTGAACTGAGATGGTTGAGCATGCGTCTTGTTTCCAAGACGACCTCAGGTCACGTGCATTCACTCTACTTAAACAGAATAAAAGGCCAAGTTGGATAAATGTATGAAGGTGGGGAATGTGAGAAGGGCCACTTATGCAAAAGAGTCCAGGTATTTCGGGGCAAGCTTTGAGACTATCAGGAACGATTATCCCGAAATAACACTCTTATCTCTATATTCGGTCTTAATTTACACCGTTCATTCTACATCATTTAGTTAACACGATCTCCTCAATCATATTTCATCACACCGACCAACGACTATCGATTAATTTGCACTTTACATCGCCCATCAATTCATTCTGTACCGCTATACACACACACACACACACACACACACACACACACACACACACACACACACACACACACACACACACACACACACACACACA
>NC_068990.1:27187950-27191600 GCF_001194135.2 Octopus bimaculoides
ATACATATACACATATATATGTACATATGCATAGTCATATGAATATATACATATATCCACTCACCCCCCCCCCACACACACACACAAATAACCACAACCTAACACGTAGACTTGTGTGTAATTGTGTGTGAGAGTGTGTGCGAGAGAGAGTTCATATAAATCTCCTTGAATTTTACTAACTGAATTATATCCAAATATATCTACATTGTTCTCTCTTCTGTCAATCACCTGAGGGACCTTTCTTAATTATATAATTCACGCATCTGTTTTCAGTGACAATTATTGTACAAATATTACCTATATTTAGCAATATTATTGCAAGATAATAACAATAATTTTGAAGATAAGGAAGTATAAATCTACAATATTACTGAAATGTATAACTGATTACATCGATCGGCTTATTCGAGCCAATAAAGGCGACACAACTTTGTCTCGACTAGCCAATACTTGCAGCGAGTGTCCTTCAAACCTTCCCCTACTCGCTTAGATATGTTCTGTGTTCTTTATACTGCTTCCGGTAGTAAGACCCTGGTTCAGGAGTTCCATGTTTTTGAGGAGTGTGGAGAAATATCTTGGCCACTGCTGTTCTCAAGTCTACTCCATCCCGGAGTAGCAATACCTGTAAAATAGCGTGTATCTGTCCGCGTCAGGGTACGCTGAAATGATTGGATGCAGCACTAGATGCAGTATGGTGAATATTTCGGCAAATGAATTTATTTAACGAATTTTGCTGAGTGAATGAACAGACAACAAATTCTCAACTCCAGGATCAACCAGCTCAGTAAGCGAACTACAGTAACCCCTCGCCATATCACGGTTTACCTATCACGGTTTATTATCTAAGCTTATTTCGATCCCTCCATGGTGCTGTTTTTCATTTATAATAAAATAAATTTATACAAATCATAGAAGTAATTTTAAAAAAATTATACAGTACAGTACAGTACTGTTACTACTTCGCGGATTTTCACCTATCGCGTTGCGTTTTGGAACGTAACAACTGCGATAGACGACGGATTACTGTACTGCTAACATCTGCAGTTGTGGGGTGCGCTGATGAGATAATTCAACTAGCGAAAGACCAACGTGATTAAGACCTAAGCCAGATGTCTCCACTGATCTTTGTACTGTGCACGATACCACTAACACTGATTCTGATGAAAGCAAAAGCTGGGTATGTATTCAAAAGCCGCCAACAAAAAGTCGACCCTCTGTTTTTCATGGATGACCTCAACCTTTATGGTAAAGATGAAGCCCAAGTCAGTTCTCTCGTTGATACGGTGTATACCTTTATTGCTGATATCGGAATGGAGTTCGGACTGAGAAAGTGTGGTGTTTTAGTCTTGAAGAGAGGCAAAATCAAATGTATGGACGGGCTAACGATACCATCGGGTGGGGAGGGAGGAGGTTATGAAGCAGATAGAAAGAGACGGACTATAAGTACTTGGGGATTTTGGAAATGGATAAATTGATGGAGAAAGAAATGACAGAAAAATTTAAGGTGGAGTACTTGCGCAGATTGAGACTGATCCTTAAGTCGAAATTAAACGGACGGTATAAGATCGAAGCTATCAATACCTGGGCGGTTTCACTCCTTAGATATGGAGCAGGGGTACTCGCATGGACAGTAGACGAACTAAACAGCTTAGACAGAAAGACAAGGAAGTTGCTAACTAGATATGGGACACTCCACCCAAAACCTGACACAGACGGACTGCATGTACCAAGAAAAAGAGGGGGGAAAGGACTTATTGGATGCGAACACAATATTAGAGCTGAAGAAAACAACATAGCATGGTATGTAAAAAATGCCACAGGACCGCTATTATTAGAAGTAAGAAGGTCAGGCTTGTGTAGGATGAAAGATTGCAAAGATAAAGCACTATACAAGAAGTTGAAAACGAAAGAAACTGAAAATAGGTGGGTAAAGATAATAATGCATGGTCAATTTCATAGGGATGTTGAAGATAAGGCAGACAGAGAAAAATGATGGCTGTGGATGACTAAAAGTGATTTAAAACAGGAAACAGAGGCTCTAATTTGTGCTGCCCAAGAGAAAGCACTAAAATCACATAGGGGCTGCAATAAGGGTGGAGTACTTGCAGAAAACAGCACTGCTTGGAACCGCTAGAGTACTCCGGAAGGTGCTCGAAAAATAAGAGGTGTTACCTTAGTTAACTCGGAGTGAACAGCTCACACTGTAATACATCTCCAGCGTTAGAATCTGTGCAAAGGCAATAATAATAATAATAATAATAATCATAATAATAATAATAATGACGATGACGATGATGATGATGATGATGATGATAATGATAATGAGGAGAAGGAGGAGGAGGAGGAGGAGGAGGAAGAGGAAGTGGAAGAGGAGGAGATGGGTGATAATTGTTTTTGTTGCAAATAATGCTTAGCTTGTCTGAATCGAGGATCATTGATGATATTTGGTCAGTAAAAGAGAGAAATTCATTGTAATGATGAACGGAGGAAGAAAATTCTTGCATTGAAAATTGTTTTTGCAACTTGACTGATTTGGAGATAATGGCGACCATCGATGAAAATCAGGTGATAGACAAACACTGTGAAGGAGAAGAAAACGTTTCTGTAATTACAACTTTATTGTGATAGATATTCCCGTAGAGTTGGTGTATATTTAGCTTAGTGGTCATTGTTATAGTGCATAGAGCTGAGTATGGAAATATCGCAACGTAAACGCGGTTTACATGGAAAAGCAAAAAAATAATTTCAAAATATAAAATAATAGCAAGAAATTGCATCCAAGAATCTAGAAATTTAGATAAATTTTGGGAATTAACCAACTGAAATTGATTTTATCTATCTATCTATCTATCTATCTATCTATCTATCTATCTATCTATCTATCTATCTGTCTGTCTGTCTGCCTGTCTGTCCGCTCTCCGTCAGTCCGCCCGACGCTCTGTCTGTCTGTCTGTCTGTCTGTCTGTCTCTCTGTCCGTCTGCCAGTCTACTTACCTACCTACCTACCTACCTACCTACCTACCTGTCTATCTATCTGTGTGAGGCCTTTCAACAACACTTTGCCCGACTGTTTGGGACAACTGGTGGGTCAGAACGCAGAGTGGACTTTAGTGCCTACCTGCACGGCCTGCCATGACTCTCAGCAAGAGAGGTCGAGTGATGTGAAAGACCCATCACAGCCGCGGACGTACGGGATGCGATGGCAGGCTGCGTGGGTGGCAAGTGACCAGGCTTGGATGCTCTGCCCTACGAACTTTATTGTCATATGCCAGACTTGTTTGGAGGTGTCTTGGCAGCTGTCTACTGCAACTGGCAGCAAAACGCAAGCATCTCCGTCTTTCTAAAGCGAGGAGTAGTGGCACTGCTAAAGAAAGATCCAAACAAGGGGAACGTCATAGATAACTTCAGGCCCATCACTGCTCAGGAGATTTCAAAATTTTGCCCAAGGTGTTAGCCAAGAGGTTGGTGCTTGTACAAACACACATACACATACACACACACACACACACACACACACCGTGCGCGCACATATTTACAAACATTAAAAGTGCCATGCACGAAAGAAAACTCTCGGCCCGTGGAATCCTTTTGTGACTTCTGCTGATTAGAAAAGAAAAGGATGTATTTTATATACTCTGTGATATATATAT
>NC_068990.1:27193461-27195961 GCF_001194135.2 Octopus bimaculoides
ATATTGTATATATATATATATATATATATATATATATAAATGTATATATATATACATATATATATATATAAATATATATGTATTTGCGTGTATGTGTATATTATGAATGCAATGACCGAAACAAACAGATAGCACTGGAAAGAAAGTTTCAACAAATATTGCATTAACCTAAAGCCTAACAGGGAAATAATCTTCATGTTTCGGTCACTGGAGCTTCATTAGAAGAAAAGCACAGGAGGCGTTTGGAAGAGGAGAAGCGGTTGAGAAGAGATAAAATAATGGCCTGTGAAGGCAGAGCTTATATTTACAACGTTTACTCCAGTTGAGAAAATAGGTCTCTTCGCTGAACGCGAAGCCATTCCATTTCAAGCCAAACAACAGCTATAACCGATACTCATTCAGAGCAATGTGGTCTGAAATTATGAGGAATGTGCTGCTTCCCTAGGAAATAGAACCAGCTGTCCAAGGATCATACCTCGACGCCTACGACCCTTAATCCCTCACACCAAACAGTAAGCCACTCCCTTTCTCTCACACCGATACACACTAATTTACACGCAGACGCTAACGCTGAGACGCAGCCGACATGTACGCAAGTGCATGTATACACCTGTATGTATGAGGAATGTATGCATGTTTATACGCAAGTCTATATATTGTTGTATGTATATGCATATGTATATCTGTTTAGTGAACATGTAACACATTATCCACGAACGAATATCTCAGTCTATCAGTAAATTCTTCTCTGCTGTAAGTCAGTATCACACTAAATACATCTCTGTATACCTAATTATAACAAAAGACCTTAACAATACGGGTGTTGTATCTATGCAATTTTTTTGTTAGATAATGCTAAGCATTTCAGCAAATCGCTCCTTCACTCCAGACAACGGCATCACAACTACAACAGCTTCTTTCCATTCGATAATGGACTCATTGAATATTTTAGCTATTCATCAACTTAACATATTTAAGACAGACTTTTAGTTGACCTTTCCACGACCATCTTTGCACAATACATTGGCTTTAGCTATTATCTTCATCATGAAGAACTTCTAGTGCTCTTGATGTCCTACCTAAAGGCAAAATAACTGCAAGCCGATGAAAATACTACAGTATATTGCTAAATATGTGTTTTGCCATTAATTCTGTTGAAATATATTCTGAGTTCACGTTTTGAAATAGCTGACATTCTCTTCAATTACTACTGATTTTATAACGATTTAAATAACCAGTTTTGACACAATTTGCTAAACATCTTCACTCTAAACTATACTCTGATCAACAGTACGACGCGATAAGTGATTTTCACGTGCTTTGTTTTGACTCGTTATAAACAGCGATCAAATCTCCATTTAAATCTATCGGACAATCTTACAAAAGTTTACAAGACTTGTTTGTTTATGTAATCCTCGCTTCATCTAAAAAGCAGAATGGTCCCGATTGGAGCTTCTCATATCATAGGTCAGCCCAATTAAGGCTGAACCTTATACCAAACACCAATGGCATGGTACCAGTTTGAAGATGTCTGCAAATATATTGAGTTCTACTTCTACTCTTTTAATTAAGTTAACAACAAGCACGACACTCATTTCCGAAAAGCGAGATATACGAGAACATTGTTAGTAGAAAGGGCAGCAGCTGATATAACTGACCCTAGTAAATAACTGGTACTTAATTGTTGATTATAGATGGTAATGCTTATAAGACATTGCATACATTTTAAATCCAGTGGATCCAGAATTTCTGTTGCTCCGAACCGAAAGCGTCATTGAAGAATATCATCTGAGAATATTCTGGAAATAAAGGATTCTCTAATGCTTAAGCGTCGATTAAAGCGCAGGCGTGACTTGTGATAAGAAGTTTGTTTCCAAATCACATGGTTCCGGGTTCAATCTTATTGCGTATGACCTCGGGCAAATGTCTTCAACTATAGCCTCGGGCCGACCAAAGCATAGTGAGTGGAGTTGGTTGACGGAAATAGAAGGAAGCCCGTCGTGTACATGCATTCTTATATATATATATATATATATGTTTTTATGTATGTATGTAAATATATATATATATATATGCATACACACACACACACACACACACACACACACATACACACACACACACACACATATATACATATACCATAATACTGGATGACCGGTGGCAGTAATATTACTTTCGCAGAAGACATATTCAGGCTAGAGCGTAGGTGGACGTAACGAAGAAGCACCTGCAATCTGTCAGTCAAAAGGTATATGAATGAATGTGAATAAATGTACACACACACACACACACACACATGTACGTTTGTGTGTGTGTGTGGTTGTGTGTGTGGTCTGAGGGCTTCTTTGTATACACCATCTTTACAAGAAACTGCATGATGAAGTGTTGATAAAAATATGAATAATGGCCATCGCAATAAATATCTTAAAAAACGGTAATAAAACACCATAAGTACCATATAAGTCTCAACGAACTCCACGGCATTTAGCGAATATCA
>NC_068990.1:27197069-27197741 GCF_001194135.2 Octopus bimaculoides
CATACATACATACATACATGTATACATACATACATACATACATAGACAGATATAGACATAAATTTATAGATATATATATATATATATATGTGTGTGTGTGTGTGTGTGTATTTATATATATATATATAATGCATATACATAATATATGCATATATATATATATATACATACATAGAGGCATCCATGCATACACACGCACACACACACAGATACGAAACAAGCATATACATACGTATGCATATATGTATACAAAATTATATTAGCAGCAGGGGCACTGCCGTTATCTTCTCGTCGCTGTATATTATTATTACTTTCAATGCAATCACCATGACCAGTTCTGATAATAATAACATAATAATAATAATAATAATAATAATAATAATAATAATAATAATAATAATAATAATAATAATGAAAATAATAACAACAACAACAATAAAAATGATAGTAATAAAGATGATAATAATGAAAATAGTAATAATGACGATAATAAAAAAAAATAATGATAATAATAATAATAATACTGATAATAATGATAATAATAACAGCAACAACAACAATAATGCATATACCTACGTTCATTTAAATAAAAATCCGTATATATATATACATGTATATCTTTATGTATGTGTGTGTGTGTGTGTGTGTGTGTGTGTGTGTGTGTGTGTGTGT
>NC_068990.1:27197751-27197994 GCF_001194135.2 Octopus bimaculoides
ATATATATATATATATATATATATATATATATATATATATACACATTCACGTATATATGTATTGTGTTCAATAGTTATACTAATGTTCAGCGTAACCTTATCATTTGAGACGGTATATTATTATAGCAATAACTTTTTATCTTGACCGGAGCCATCAACACATTACTATCATCGACACATACACACACACACACATACACATACGCACACGCGTGCACACACGTGCACACACACACATGTACA
>NC_068990.1:27198004-27198735 GCF_001194135.2 Octopus bimaculoides
ATATATATATATATATATATATATATATATATATATATATATATATATATATATATACATACATATATATATACACACACATATATATACATACATATATACCTACATATATATATATGCATTATATATGTATAAACAATTTTTTTAAAATTTTTTTATAGTTTCAGCTTATAGCTGTGGCCATGCTGATGCACCACCGTGCATTCATATTAACATATATACATATATATGTGTGTGTGTATGTGTGCATAACATTTTATATTTCTGTGATGGCGTATATTTAGACGGTTGTAAGTTAGCGTATGTACCAAGGTTCAAGTGCGTAGGCAGAGTTACCGGCTGAGCTACGCATGATACATATGTTGTTGAAACTATATTCCTTCTGTACATGAGAAGCCTACAGCGTAAGTAAATATACTAGTCGACGTTTGAATATCCTAATAATCGTTATCATTAAAAGTCGACGCCTGCTTTGTTATTTTCTAATGTTAAAATGCCGTTCTCTCTGATGGTGAGGATTCCTAGCCCGTATGACAATGCCATTGCGATACTTGTGGTATGTATGAATGTACGTTCATATCAAACGAAAGCATGCACCGTATCTACTTCGGATAACACATAACCTATCGCCACTCCAGTTATTATGCTTTATATATACATGTGTGTGTGCATGCAAACATATACACATACATACATATGTTCATATATACATATATATATATATATATATA
>NC_068990.1:27199001-27200218 GCF_001194135.2 Octopus bimaculoides
TATATGTACATATGCATGTGTGTGTGTATTCTTTTATTCGTTTATTCTTGTTCCTGCTTCGGGCATTTGACAGTGGCCATGCTGGAGCACCGCCTTTAGCCGAACAAATCGACTCCAGGACTTATTCTTTGTAAGCCTAGTACTTATTCTACCGGTTTCTCTTTGTCGAACCGCTAATTGACGGGGACGTAAATACACCAACATCGGTTGCCAAACCATGGTCGGGGTACAAGAACAGACACAAATAACAAATACTTATCTATATATATGACGGGCTTCTTTCAGTTTCCCTCTACCAAATCCACTCAGATGGATTTGTGGAAGACATTTGGCCAAGGTGCCACGCAGTGGGACTGAACCCGAAACTATGCAGTTGGGAAGCAAGCTTCTTACTACACAGTCACTCCTGCGCATATACATATACATACATACATACATATATGTGTATGTATGTGTGTGTGTGCGCACGTGTGTGTACATACATGCATGTATATATATATATGTTTACATATTCATATATATGGATGTATATAATTGTATTTGTATATACATTCATACATATATATATATACACACACATTCCTATCCATGCATACGCACGTAGACGTATGTATATATAAATATATGTATATGTTCATACCTGCACACACGTATATCTGCGTACATATGAATATATGTATGGGCATATGTGTATATACATATATTTATATGCATCTGAAAATAAAAGAAACAAAGAATAATAAATTACGAAATAATGTGATGGACTTCAATAGGTTACAGCGGTTTCTGCGCTGAGATGCAATGCACTCATGTTTGAATGCTTGTGTATCACCCCATGGCTTCATCGGAGCCGTTGACGCGTTGCTCTGCGGTATATGTGTATAAACATCTATTCCTGTATTATTTTAATTTCTTATTAGTGCTCTGTTCTTGAATGACGCTTCTTTCTAAAACCACAAACACACGTGCGCGCACGCAGACACAAACACATACAGATACACACCCATACATCCACATAATTTATATTCCATTGATATGTGTAATACTATAACGGCAATGTATACAGACAAATGAAATCTATTTGTAGAACAAAATTGATTTATTACTATAGACTGTACGTTCGAAACATCAAATTCTAATAAGTCATTACGACATTGATATGTAAATGTGTGTCTGTATATCTATATAGGCATACATATACAAATACATTTATATAT
>NC_068990.1:27200389-27203024 GCF_001194135.2 Octopus bimaculoides
TGTGTGTGTGTGTGTGTGTGTGTGTGTGTGTGTGTGTGTGTGTGTGTGTGTTATTTAATGTGCTAAGAAGATAGGTGTAAAACTGTAAGATTTATAACCATTAAATTGTGTGAAATAAGGAGAAATATCACACGGGAAACAATAGAGGCTTCCAAATTGATTCCAAATCATCCGATTTTTGGTCCCGTGAAGGACGAAAAACGTAAAGTTACTGTGACATTTTGTTGAGACATGCGCACGTGGTGTCAAGTTATTTTCCTCGTCGAATTCATTATATTTGTAGCCTGAAACTAAAATTCATGTGTAAAATATTACGCACTTTAAATAATTAGTTGTTGGCCAGGACGTCCAAGGGAGATAATATTGGTTTCAAATGTTTGCACCAGGCCAGCAATTATTGTGGGAGGGGGTAAATGGATAAAGTCGACCCCCAGTGCTCAACTGGTACTTATTTTATCGACCCCAAAAGGATGACAACAAAGTCGACCTCGGCGGAATTTGAACATAGAACTTAGAGACGGGTGAAATGCCGCAAAAAAAATTTGCTTGCCGCCTGAACGATTTTGCTACTTCGCCTCAAAAAAATAAATAAATAAAATAAATAAAAACACAAAATGCAGCTTCACCCGACGTTGGGATCGAACCCACAACCTCGAGATTAATAGTCTCACACTTTACCGGCTGAGCTAGCCGGGTTGGCTAAAGTGTAATACTGATGAACGAGGTGTTCAGTGCTAAAAATACTAATTCACGTTTGGGTTTTATATCTTTTTCTTACGCTTACATTTCATTATATTGTAAATAACTTTCCAATACCCTGAAATGTGCGTATTCAGTAGCGCCTCCTAGAGGGACGGATTCGATGGCGTCGAAGTGTCCAAGACCACAACATTCACCCTGCACGGGACACTATTGCGTTGCAAGTCTACTCATTCACAGTCCAATGGACTTGAGCAACGCAAAACAAAGTGTTTAGCTCAACAACAAAAACAAAATGGAAACCACAACCTCGAGATCGTGACGGCAACGCTCTACCCACCAACCCTCACCGATTCATTTACGAGGTTCAAAATTAATTTTCATACAAAAACAAAAGAATGACCTTATTTACATTATTTACATTATTTACATTTGACGGATATTTGTCCTCATCTTGTTTGTTGTTAACACAATGTTTCGCCTGATATACCCTGCAGCCTTCATCAGGTGTCTTGGGGAAATTTCGAACCTGGGTGTTCATTCCTAAGGTATTTTTCGATGTTATTATTATTATTATTATTATTATTATTATTATTATTATTATTAGTGGTGCACCAGCAAGAGCATATATGTATATATATATATACGCACACGCACATAGGCGCGTGCACACGCACACACAAACATATGCACGCGCACACACACACACACACACACACACACACACACACACACACACACACACACACACACATATATATATATATTATTTGTGGGTCAGCAAGCCTTCCAATAGTTTCATATGACATTTTTCAGGCCTGCCATATGGGAACCTCAGTACTCGTCTCCATCTTGGATATGAAGAATATTTATCCCCCAATGCAGTCTTGAGTGCTTATTGTCACTGTTCAATATTATCTATCTATCTATCTATCTATCTATCTATCTATCTATCTATCTATCCATCTCTCGCTCTCTCTCTCTCTCTCTCTCTCTCTCTCTCTCTGTGTCTCTACCTATCTATCTATCCATCTATCTATCTATATATATATGTATCTACATCAATGGAAGATACATAGGTTAATGGCAGCGAGTAGTTAAATGTCAAGAGAGTTGCGCTTCATATTAGAGACACTAAACACTAAAACACAATTAGATTCTCTTCATCACTAACTGACCGCTAGGAAGGCGAGGGGAGAGATAAGAGAGTAGAGAGAAGAGAGAGAGAGAAAGAAAAGGAGGGAGAGAGAGAGAGAGAGGTCAATGTAAATTAATCACCACAATCAGACTGTAACGAGAGGCGCAAAGTGGGGCGAAGTGAGTTCGTTATCAACAGCTACAAAATTGATCGTAGCAAGTGCGACGTTGTATAATGAGACACCGCCATAGATAATAGCATTTTTGGTTACACTTGTCTCGATGGTGTTGTGGAGAATGGTGGTGAAAGGTGGTGATTGGTGGTGATTGGTAGTTCCTATTGGCAAGTTACAATTCATTAATCATTGCTTATTTGGTTGCACATATTTTGATCTCACAAGTTGTTGTTGTTGTTGTTGTAGATGTTGCTGCTACGGTTGCTGCGGCTGTTGTTGTTGTTGTTGTTGTTGTTGCTGCTGCTGCTGCTGCTTCTTGTGTTGTTGCTAGAGGTTTTGATGATGGTATTCGTCTGCTCTGCTTCCTTCTTTTTCTCTTGCTAATTCTGCTTCTTCTTTCCTCCTCCTCCTCTTCCCCTTCTCTTCTCACTCCCCCTTCCCATCCCACTCCCCTCCCCCTCCTCTTCCTCCCTCTTCGCCTGCTCCCTTTTCATCAACATCATTACCATCATCATCATCATCATCATCATCATCATCATCATCATCATCATCATCATCATCTTCATCATCATCATTGTAGCATAGCGTTAGTCTAATGTCTGAAGATAAAAAAATGTGTTATA
>NC_068990.1:27205850-27206539 GCF_001194135.2 Octopus bimaculoides
GGTTCCTTCATTGGAAGTTCAACATCAAATACTGGGTACTTTTGTTTGTATGTATGTATGTGTGTGTATATGCATGTATTTCCACCCCACCCCGACCCCACACTTATACTGGCGGTGCCCCAGCATGGCCACGGCCTCAAGGCTGAGACATGTAAAAGAATAGAAGAACACGTTTGGTTATATTTTTAGTTCAGTTACGTTGCCGAAAAGAATATAAGTGTGCTGCAAGTGAAAAACGGTTGCGGTGCACTAATCTATCCATCTCTATACTTACACGCGCACGCACACACACACACACACACACACACAAACACGCATACGGACGTGTATACCTTGTCAATTATATAAACACAGCCATGTATCTTAAATGATTGTACCTCTCAGAGGAATATTTCTTTCTATATTTACAAATTGTGCCAATATACTCTGACTAACAGAACGCTTTACTTTTCTATACACAGTTCCATGTTTGTCTTTGAAGAGATACGATTTGGTGCTGACGCCATTACTGCTGCTGCTGCTGATCTTGCTGTTTCTGGTGCCAACATTTTTTTTGCGTTTCTATCATTATTTGCTTTATACTTTCTTTGTGGTGATTTTTTTGTTGTTTTTCTTTCGTAGTTTTGTTTATATAATTTTCATTTTTGAAGTAGTGTAAGTTTTGTTTTTTACGATTACCCCCCCCCCCC
>NC_068990.1:27207142-27209971 GCF_001194135.2 Octopus bimaculoides
TATATATATATATACGTATATATATGTATATATATATATATATATATATATATATATATATGTGTGTGTGTGTGTGTGTGTGTGTGTGTGTGTGTGTATTTGTGTCAGAGTATGCATGTGTACACGCCGCTGTTTAAGCATTTATGCTGCTGTAATATTAATGTGCAGTCACACACACGTACGCACACATATATACATACACATACACACATACACACACATACACTCATCCATACATAACTACATGCATGAACACACATCTATATAAAGTACATTTTTTTTTTTGTGCACGTAGCAGTCTAAACGGCCATGTCATTTTAGATGTACATTTAAACACGATCCAATGTCGAAAGAGCCCGACGTCGGTTTACCTCTAACATTACCAGTAAATTACCACATTAAAACACACTGCATATTCCTATACTTCCCCCACCGTAGATTTGTATCTGATTTGCCCCCACCCAACATCTCGCCGCCAAACTTACCCCACCGACCTCCACCGTGCCTCGGCCATCGGTATAATCCGATCGATGAATGGTCCTCTTTAGCTGCAAGTTACGGATTGAAGTCAAGTGTTCTGACGTGACTCTGCTACAGGGATAATCCATTAACAGGTGGCGTAAAATCCACCACCACTACCAGCACCACCACCAACAGTACCAACACCACCACCAACAACAACAACAGCAGCACCACCACCAGATTCTCTTTTATTTTTAGCATCAGTTATTCTTCTCTCTCTCTCTCTCTTTCTCTTTCTATCTCTCTTCGTTGCGTGACCATTCAACGAACTTTCATAAAATGCTGATTGTCATGGTCGAAGTCATCGCCGTCATCATCATCATCATCATCATCTTCATCATGATCATCGTCATCATCGTCATCATCACCATCATAATCATCAGCATTCCACCATTCCCCCCACCAACATCGCCTTCAACGTAATCATTAACAACATCATCAGCGCTCCCGCTCGCCACCGCTACCAGCAGCAGTAGCGCCAGCTGCAATTACCAACAGTACTTGTCACTGAGAAAACCCGCCATCAGGAATCCAAAATGTGGTTGATCCTCATGCTAGAAATAGCAACCAGATCAGTCATATCTTACCAGAATACATTCGCTAATATCCAGGTGTACAATATTTGGCAAAATGAAAAGGTGGGAGTGATCACGGCTGGAACCCCTTTTGCCATTATTTAAAGCTATTGACAAAACAAACAGCGCAACTTCATTCTGTATATATGAGTTATCACTTACTTAATGAAAGCCTGATAATGAAACTTTTGATTTATTCATTTAGCTTTTTGTTTATTTTTTTGTATCTCGCGGGGTGGGGGTGGGGGGCTTATGCCAAAAATAAACACACGCACTGGTTATGTTTCACTCTCTTATTGTTCATTTTTCACTTGCTTAACCATTGTTTCACTAATCCTTCGGTCAATCTATCACAGTTGTCGAAGTCCTTTCGTCGTCATTTGCGACTAACTGATTGACCGACGATTAACCAAACAATCGATCAGTTAATTGATTAAATATTTAACCAGCTGACAAATAAAAACAAATGAAGTTTAGAAAAAAACCAATGTGCGTGTTGTTATTGGCACGATGACCCTCCCGAAATTCATAAAAATCTGGAAACCGATTACAAAAGTAAGATAACTTTTTAAATATATGCAAAACAAGTGGGGTGGAACAGTCTAGGAGGATATGGATTGACACACCATTGCGACCAAAACCAATGCCAAACCAATTATTTGTCACAACTATGTGTAGAAAGTGTTGCATTGTTCGTGACAATTATCTGATCTTTGCTAGAAACGGCGCCCAACTCACAGTCAAATCCAACACTATCGTCTTTAAAATGCGGCGAATATTAAGTGCAGTGATCTATGATACGACTTACATATATCGCAGGATGAGCCGGACTATCGTTGTAATAAAGTAATACTAAATCCGTCTTCTGTTTCCTAAATAAACAATCTCAACTAACGCTGCGGAATTCATGAAGTAGATTCAACAGAAATATACCCCAACTTCAGATGACACCAGGTAGCCCAAACGGTGCTAGTGCTTTACTCAACACTATATGACATATACACATTAACTCCAAAATTATACACACACGCGCACGCGCACTCACGAACTTGTGCATGTGCATATCTATAGCTTGTCTCTATATATTACATTTTATGAAGAAAAGGTTGATAGTGACTTCGAAGTCATTGTCAGTCTGCTTCTTTTTAATGTTAATAGATATTTATTTTGCTAAAAAGCATTCATTAGTCCTTCTGTTCAATGTTAATTTTTTTTATGAAGCAAAAAAAAAAAACATTAGCATACATATATTAGCAAACGCGGACACACACACACACACACACACACACACACACACAGGCACGCGCATATAACGAGTTATATCTATTAATCATCCGAATAGTCACATCTACACCATCGGACACTCCTGAACCAGTTGTTAAGTATCTCATCCGTGAGGGATCAATGCTAGATGGGTCGAAACAATTGTAGTGATTAATAAAAATCCTCGCATCTTCCAGCTTCCGTCTCTCATTAACAATATATATATATATATATATCATCATCATCATCATCATCGTTTAACGTCCGCTTTCCATGCTAGCATGGGTTGGACGATTTGACTGAGGACTGGTGAAACCGGATGGCAACACCAGGCTCCAGTCTGATTTGGCAGAGTTTCTACAGCTGGATGCCCTTCCTAACGCCAACCACTCAGAGAGTGTAGTGGGTGCTTTTACGTGTCACCCGCACGAAAACGGCCACGCTCGAAATGGTGTCTTTTATGTGCCAC
>NC_068990.1:27210751-27214121 GCF_001194135.2 Octopus bimaculoides
TATATATATACATACATACATACGTACATGCATACATAGATACAAACATACATATATATATGTGTGTGTATGTATGTATGTATGTATGTACATATGCATGTATGTACGTATGTATGTATGTATATATATATATATATATATATATACATGGGCGTTAGCAAAGTTTAAAACTTCGATAGGGCGTGAAATGATTCGCTTTTAACGTTTGAACTCCAAGGAGAAAAGCTATATCTGTATATATATATATATAAAAGCGTGTAAATATTGGATCAAATAATAAATCGTTTGGGAAGAAATATCTGAAGGCTGCACGCAATCACAATTGCATGTTAGTGTTTATATATATATATATACACACATATTGTGTGCATATAATGTTATGCCTTCTTATGCACTCGATTAGAGTATTGCTCCCTTTTAGTAACTTGGGTGTTCAATTGCTCAGAATGAATGAAATAAAAAATCTAATCCGTTTTCTATTATTTTAAAGCAGAGTTTTTTGTTCATCCTTCATATATAAATTTTATCTATTGATGCCCCCATCACACCCCCTACGAAAAACCTCATAAATAATTGAACAGTACAGTAGCAAATATGAAATTTCAAAATTATATGGTATGCATCACCCACCTACCAAAAAAAAAGCAATAACGTAATACTACTACCAATAATTTTAACTCCAACAATATCATGTAAAACTATGTAAATATCTCATTACAGTTAATCCCTTCAAGAATCAGTTAGCTTATTCCCAAGTCGATCATTTTACGATTTACATTAGTTCATTCAGCTGTTATTTAATGAGCTGATATTGGCGCTATTCTCTTTTATCTTTCACATAGTGTTGCTAAGACGAGATATTATTTGAATGCAGTTAGGTTATCGATCTAAGAGGTATTTAACTGGTTCGGGTTTGGGATGCGTTTAATGTCAGTCCCTACAACTGTTTTCGTCTTTAAGAAAACGTCTTCTATTTAGGGCGCATGAGTGGATAAATATTACATGTTGATGCTTTTAAACGATGTAGTTTATTTTTTAAATAATGCTGGAAAAATTTAACACATAACTTTAGCCTAGTTTTGTTTATATTGAACAACTGACAGTAATTTTCTCTTTTTAAACAATCGTATATGATAAGGGCTTGTACATTGGTTATATATTTGAGTGAGGAGCTGAGTCGACTATATCAACCCCAGTGCTCATTTGATACTTATCATATCGACTCCAAAAGTATGAAAGACAAAATCAATCTCGGCGGAATTTAAACTCACAACGTAAAGATAGACGAAACGCCGCTAATAATTCTTGTAGGTGTGCTAACGATACTGCCAGTTAACCACATTATTTTCTATTCATACTCGTATGTATTTATATCCATTTGACTTCGTATAAGGTTTGAGGTGAACGGTGATCACGTGTGTTATTGTTCGTTATAAAGTAGTTTACAAACATGTGTTACAGAATTTTATGACACAATAGAAATTGCAACCATTAAAGACTGTATGACTTCTCTTTAGCTTGCTTGTCCAAGAAGTAATTGCGTAATATACTTAGGGATGGTTGAGTTTTCAGAAATTTATAGTGCGCCACGGAAGAAATTCAATGCGATCCGATTTTCCTCAGTCACTATTTTTACGCCATAGTTTATAAACGGTCACGAAAATATGCAAGTATTCATTGTATGTCTCTGTGACATTTAAAACTGCATTCATTATCCACGTATATATAAATGTATGTAGATTTTAACCCCGACTCACCATTTATCGAGGGTCACTTTCGTAATTTTCATTTGTCAGGTTTCCATAACCAATCCGTTCCAGAAAGTTGGGTGTGACACAAGAGAATTTTGCCCGTAATTATTTATAGACACAACGACTGCTATTATCTGCCTCGTTTGCGTTCACAAACTTACTGAATCAGATATCTTAGACTAGTTTAAACTAACCATTACGATATCAACGTATGCTACAACTTTGTTCTCCGTCAAACATATGTTCTAAGGGGAAAAGAAGAGATCTGGCATGCAAGATAATATTTTCATTGTCCGGTGAGATGCAAGCGAATTTATAGGAAAACGGACAGCTTTAAGGTGCAGATCTTTTGATTCAATCGACTATTTGTCTTCCCTACAAACATATGGCTTACTGCCAACATAAGAAAACCTTATTATTAGTATATTGTATTTTTCATTTATTTAGTAGTCTTCAATCAGCTTCTCTTGTTCTTTTCTACTTTCATCCCCGTGCTCTCTTATCTTAAATATCGCATTTTGGCCAGTGCTTGGTAGAAGTGGCAAGCATGTGTGCATCTCAATATATCTCTGTCTATTTTATTCTGTGTGTAATGCGAAATGATTGTGTATGTGCATAGAATCTTTTCTTAGCGTTAGTATGTGCATATGCATGTCTATACATCTCCGAGTGAATCGATTTGGCTGGGTCATTCTCCATGTATTTGTCTGTGGTCATTGTGTTTGTATGTAAAAATTTCTAAATGCGATCGCTCGTATATGTGAATGTGAGCACTAATGTACATATGCTTGCCTATGTGTGTGTGTGTGTGTGTGTGTGTGTGTGTGTGTGTGTGTGTGTGTGTGAATGAACGCGTACTCTTATGTATGCGCACTTTTGTGTGGATGCTATCTTGGATGCATACTTGTCTGCGCATGATTTGTTATTATTATTATTATTATTATTATTATTATTATTATTATTATTATTATTATTATTATTACCATGTCTTTTAAGTAAACGTTTTATGAGCATGTGTGCATGTGTAAACTTATATGTGTCTTCGTGTAAATACGCGTGTACCTCTATGCGCATATATGGATGTTACCTATGGGTGTGTTGGTGGCGAGGAGGGGGAGATTACAGTTAAATAAAAGTGGTTGGAACAAGAGATTTCATTTAGTCTAATAGCAATCCAATTCGCTCTGTTTCCTTGGCACTATGTTGCTGTGTCTTTGGAGAAAATTCTTTGAGCATTCTCCTTTGTCGCTGCCATTTTAGTTAGAAAGTTCTGTCGTCTTTTAAAATTTCTTTCTTCTCTTATTTAAACATTTTACCATTTCTTTTGTTCCAATATTTTGTTTTTTATGCGAATTATTTTATTTTTATTTTCCCCATTCTCCATTGTTTATACTGAACCTCATATTATTATTATTATTATTATTATTATTATTATTATTATTATTATTATTATTATTATTATTATTATTATTTCTCTTTCATTCTTTTTATTCCTTCGATGTTTCTTTTCGATTGTTGTGAGTTAGCAGAGATACAGAAGCGGTAGCAATAATTCAAGTGAACGCACTGGTGTATTTAATTTCGAGCGGTGTAAGAACGCAAAGGGCAATGTACACACA
>NC_068990.1:27214310-27217630 GCF_001194135.2 Octopus bimaculoides
ATATATATATGTATACATGTATGTATTTATATACAGAGAGAGAGAGAGAGACAGAGTGGAAGAGAGAGAGTTTGCATATCTGTATGTGTATGTGTATATATATATATATATATATACATACGTATATATACATGTATATAGGTGCGTGTGTATAAAAATTATATACAAGTCTCAACATATCTTTTACTTGTTTCAGTCACTGGACTGCTGCCATGCTGGAGCACTACCTTGAAAAACATTTAGCCACAAAGGTCGACTTCAGGATTTACTTTTTCAAGCCTGGTAATTATTTTATCAGTCTGTTTTGCTGAATCGCTAGGTTATGGGGATGAAAATGCACGAACACCGATTGACAAGCCATGGTGAGTGATAAACGCAAACCCAGACACAAACGCACGCACACACATACACGCTAACACACATGAAAACTATATATGTGTATGCCGGCCTTCTTTCAGTCCCCGCCTTATAAATCCACTCACGAAACTTCGATCACACCAAAGCTTTAACAGAAGGCATTCGTCCAAGGTGCCACGCAGTGGGACTGGACCTGGTGCAATGAGATTAGGAAGAAAGCTTCTTACCGCACGTTCAGGCCTTTGCATACACACACACACACACGTACACAGGCAGAGGCATACGCATGTGGAAATGCTTAAAATATATGCATATATATATATGTATACGTATTTATGTATAGGTATATATATATATATATATATATACTTATACACACACATATACATATATATTAGATAGATGAATAGATCTATAGACAGGTAGGTAGATAGAAGTAAACAGATACATAGCTAGACATGGTTAGATCGATATACAGTTAGTTTGATAGATAGAGTGTTATGTAAAACTTTACAGTATCTATTTACGTTCGTTTACATTTTGCTTTAGATCCCAGCTGGGCCCAGCACTCGTTTCTACCTTGTGTTGTCCTACCATCATCTATCATTGGTATGCATTCAACATATAACACCACGTCCGTGTTTCACAGCAAATATAAATCAATTCTCAGTTGTTTGTGTTATATTTAGTTCCTGTTCCTTTCTTTAATTTTTTTTTATTCTGTTAACAAATCTCTCACCAGCGCACTGACATAATCGGTGGCGCGCTGGGAAAAATATTTGACAACATTCTGTCCATCTTTACATTCGGATTTCAGATTCAACCGAAGTCAAACTTTGCCTGCCATCATTCCCGGACACTTGACCCTATGAAATCGACAAAACCCCTCCCTATAATTTCAGGCATTGTGTATAGAATGGATTTATTTCCTGGGTTACGTTAAATTAGAGAGTAACAGTCAAGAGAACGGTGTAATAGGATAATTAAAATTCTGGGATGTTAGATCTACAACAAAAATATTCGGGAAATGTCTGCAAGTTCGAAAGATTGTAAACCAGTGATCACGTAGCATTTGCAGCCTTTTTAGGCTACAGTGTCGTAATCTTCTCCGCGGTACATAAAGAGCATCTTATGTCACCACTTGTTTGATTAACTACTAATACCGTCTCTCAGGTCGGAATTGGAATGGTAGTAATAAGGAAAGTGTTTATGAATTCCTAAAAATATTTTGTTCGTGATATGAATTTTTACATTTAAAGACAAAAGTTAAGCAAGACAGAAAATTTTGTAGGGCGATTTTTGTGGAGCCATTTTGAGAGTCATTCTTTCAGGGCCACTTTGTAGGGCCATTTTTAAAGGCCGTTTTACTAGGGCCATTTTTGTAGAGCTATTTTGGGGTCGAGCGATGGGTGAAATAATTGCGAAATAAATTCCAACGGTAGGGCTCCTTTTCGTTTAGGTGCTATAATAGTACGGTACTGTAACACGAAGACCGCCGTAATTGGAGGGAATGGTCAAGATTGTACTCTGATATTATGGACGAAGTTTTGAAAACAACAGTTTCTTCTTCTTCTTCTTCTTCTTCTTCTTCTTCTTCTTCTTCTTCTTCTTCTTCTTCTTCTTCTTCTTCTTCTTCCCTTTTTCCTTGGCACCTATTCATGCGATAAACAGACATTTTGTCTTGCTATTTGAAAATCATCATTAAATCTCTTAAAATGGCTGCTATAACCCCACGCTTGACCGCCTCTGGTCACTTGTTATTGTTATTTATGATGTGTAATCCCTAGAAAATGTTTCTAGCAAATTATACAAATATTAATTTATCGTATGTTTCTCATAGTTTTTATCTCTCGGTACAATTTCAATGTTCTCCTCATCTCCATCTTCGTTTTCTTCACTCATATCTTCACCCCATTATTATTATTATTATTATTATTATTATTTTTGTTGTTGTTGTTATTATTATTATTATTATTGTTATTGTTATAATTATTATTATTATTATTATTATTATTATGATTATTATTGTTATTATTATAATTATTATTATTATTATTATTATTAATATTATTATTATTATTATTATTATTAGTAGTAGTAGTAGTAGTCGTAGTATAAACCCTCCATATTTTTATAGAGCCTCCCTCTTAATTCTACGTTATTTTCTCAATTTTCTCTTCCCACTCGTTAACCAATAATAGAATATAATTCTAAATTAAACACCAAATTTTTATTTTGAACACAATTCTTACAGTCTCTACTAGAAGTACTAACGCCTACTGTATTTCAGTTAATACAGCCAACGATAAGAAATATAAACACTTCTAATAAATTATACTCTGTCTAGAGACTTCATTGTCTGGTGCGGCCTACGACTGATAAAACTTCGAAATCATTCTCACATTTCCTTGTGAAAATACTCAGTTACTGTATACATGTATTGAATTAAGTTTCGTTTGTTTCTCAACAATATATATATATATATGTATGTATGTATGTATATATATGTGTGTGTGTGTGAGTGTGTGTGTGGCTCCTACATGATCATCGGCCATTTTTCTTTCTTTCTCTCCGTTGTAGCTGGAACAAGGAAGACGTGTTCTTGTTGTCTCCTGTTCTAGCATGATTTACGCGTTCGCCACCACAACCTCGTTTAGGCTTAGCAGCCCTTCCTGATTGTTTTCACTGTCCTGTTTGTGTTACCTATTTTGACCCTCCGCAAAATCCGAAATTTTATTTAATTTGCTTTGCAGGAGAAACTGTTAAATCGAAAGAGTATATTGTTGTTAAATGCTCAAAATACGAGACTAGAAAAACAGCCAACAATTGATGAAGGGTCGTTCTTGATGTTGTTTGTTTTGTTTTCTATTTGTGTCTTTCGTTGTTTGAAAGAATAGTTCATGTTCTATGTACTCGTGCTTCGTACTTTTTTGTCATACACGTTCCATCACGTCCTGTGCCCG
>NC_068990.1:27217751-27219431 GCF_001194135.2 Octopus bimaculoides
ATATATAGGCACTCGAGTGGGTGTGTGATAAGAAAGTTGCTTCCCAACCACATAATTCCGGATTCAGTCCCACTGCGTGGCACCTTGGGCAGTGTCTTCTACTAAACCTCGGGTCAACCAGAGCCTTGTGAGTGGATTTGGTAGACGGAAACTGAAAGAAGCCCGTCATATATATATATATATGTAAATGTGTATCTGTGTTTAACCCCCACAATCGCTTGACAACCGGTGTTGGTGTGTTTACCTCACTGTAGTTTAGCGGCTCAACAAAAGAAACCGATAAAAGAAGTACTAGGCTCACAAAGAATAAGTTCTGGGGTCGATTTCTTCAGCTGAAGGCGGTCCTCCAGTATGGCCACAGTCAAATATCTGAAACAAATAAAAGAATAAAACAATATATATATATATATATATACATATATATATATCAATGTTTGTCTTTATGTACAGTTCTAATAAAAACAATTTTACATTAACCTGCTGGGTTACTCTATGCTTTTGTATAGAGTACTTCGTAGATACAGACAGCTACGCCATCATCGGACGATGACTTAGCTGGCCAAAACTCCGAAGTTTCTGGCAATAATATCTTCGTTTCAGAATTAAATCGATACGTTCTCACTATTCGACTTCTTGACACTGATTAAAGCAGTAACAATATTAGCCGCGAAATACAACAGATTATATTCACCTTTTCCTCATATCGAAACCGTTCTATTTAATTACTTTTTTTTAACTCGTTCACAGTCCCGGCGCTAGGTTTTCACTTAAATTATTAACATTGTACTCCAAAGTAATAAAGCACGTTCATTCACTCTTAATTAAAGATTTTACACTGCAGATGTAATTTTCTGTCTAAAAACGTAATTTCTTTATAATTAAGTAATTAAGGTTTGTATTTTCTTTCTACATATACATTGAAATATAAGACGTACACTTATATACAGACATACTTACAAATATTGGGACGCTCACGCACACACAAATAAAGCCCTATGTATGTATATACATGCATTTATGAATATACGTACATTTTTATATTTTCATAGATCGATTTGTATCTTTGTATACATGCATATGTATATGTACTCACACACATATGCTTATATATGCGCACGGATATATACATATATATATATATATATATATATATATACATGCATATACACACACACAAAGCACTCACACATCCGTGTATATATGTTTAAGTGTATGCATATTTATGCATGTGGTATGTAAATATGTTTGTATACATGAGGATGTGAATGTGTGTGTAAGGAATCTGACACCAGATCGACTAACGCAGTAATTATGGATGTGTAGCAGTTTCGTCATCACATCAACAGAGAGAGAGAGTGGGGGGGAGGAGAGAGAGAGTGGGGGGAGGAGAGAGAGAGAGAAGAGTGTGTGTGTGTGTGTGTGTGTGTGTGTGAGAGAGAGAGAGAGAGAGAGAGAGCGGTGGTGGTGTTGGAGAATCTGTGGCAGGAATCAAAGAAAAACACGCAAACGAAAAATACAAGAAAATAAAAAATGAAACGAAGACCAAAACAGCTATCCTGAAAATCACGTGCATTACATAGTTGCATAACGTGCATACACATACATACATACACACATACATACATACATGCATACATACATACATATACATACACACGTAAACATGTATGTATGTATATA
>NC_068990.1:27220227-27222789 GCF_001194135.2 Octopus bimaculoides
TCATTTTTTTCTCACCTTTTCTATTGTTAAGTTTTTCTGCGTGTTATTTTTCGTTTAAGACGATATTAATACTACTACTAGGAATAATAATAAAAATAGTATCTATAATAATAACTACGGTGCAACTACGAATCACTTTTTAAGTCTTAATTTCCGTATGTGATACATCAAATTTCTATGTTTTACATTTTGTATTCTGAAACCAGGACTGTAATCTGGAAAACGCAGGCTTACGTTCTGAGTTCAAACTCCGCTGAGGTCGACTTTGCCTTTCATCTTTTCGGGGTCGATAAATTAAGTACCAGTTGCTTACTGGGGACGTTCTAATCGACGGTCCCCCTCCTAGGGGGCAAGTTTCGGGCCTTGTGTCTAGAATAGGAAAAAATATAGTAATAAAGGCGGTGAGGTGGTAGAATCATTAGCATGCTGAGCTAAATAATTTGCGGCATTTCGACCATCATTCTGGGTTCAAATTCCGCTGAGGTCGACTTCGCCTTTTATCGTCTCAGAAGTCGATAAAATAAGTATCATCTGATCACTGGAAACGATGTAATCGACTTTCCCGCCTCCGCAGAAATGCTGGTCTTGAGCCAAAATTTGAAACCAATATGCTAACGGCAACAAGAACAAGATCAACAACGATGACGAGGACATGAACAAGAACAACAATAATAATGAAAATGTTTTAAAATTTTGGTAAAAAAGGCCATGAATGTCCAAGTGGAGGTTGAAGTTGATTGCATCGACTCCAGCGTTCAAATGATACTAATTTTATCGATCGATTTGATGAAAGTCAAAGTCAGCCTCGGTAGAATTAGAATTTAGACGGTGAACACGGACGAAATGCCGCCGAGCATTTTGCTCGGCTTGTTAACAATTCTGCCAGCATGCAACCTTGTACTGGTTTTAAATTTTGGCACAAGGCCAGCAATTTCGAAAGAACAGGGCTAGGTTGATTAGATCGAGACCAGTGCATAGCAGCATCTTGTCCGTCATCACGTTCTGGTTTCAAATGCAACCGGGGAAGACTTTGCCTTCCACCCATCGGGGTTCGATAAAATAAGTGCCAGCTGTGCACTTGGGGTCGATGTAATCGACATACTCCTCCATCGAAATTTCTGGCCTTGTGTCAAAATTTGAAACCATTAATTCTGCAGTCTGTGTCGGGTCATGGGTTCGGTGAATCGTTTGACATGTCGTATAATTTACGTTCTAAGTTCAAATCCCATTGAATCAACCTTGTCTTTCACTCTTTTGTGAGTTCGGCAAAAAACAAAGTTCCACTCAAGTATTGGGTGCATATAACGACTAACCTCTTACTGTAAATATTTCAGAACGTGTCGTTAAATTGGAATCCATTTGACTGCATTAAGTGCTTACTTTCAAAATCAGATCTTTGCATAGGATTACCTTTTGAGTAATTGAGGAAATTCAATATCTAAATATATTTGATTTTGATTGGAAGACTCTAAGATTCGCTTCCTATCTATATGGCATGTATCTCAGTATGACTGAAAACATTTCCCGTGCGTGAAGCCAGCATCTCGCAGATTGTGTTTTAAGGGTTATCATGAAGTCGACCCTATACGCACTTATATTGGTTTTGAAAATAAGCTTCTCATAATGTTGTTAAGAAACCAATGAACGCTGACTGATTTAAACTTAGGAGAAAAGATATCGTACATAGATTCGGAGGAAACACATACGAAATACCACTTAGCATTAGAAATCGAGTAGCTTAGTGGATCGAATATTGGGCTTACGATCGAAACGTCTCGAGTTCGAATACCGGTGGTGCGTTGATTCATTCAGCTAGACACTTTATTTCACGTTGTTCCAGTCGATTTAGCTAGTGTAGTACCTGTAATTCGAAGGGGGAAAACCCTGTCACACTCTGTGTCACGATGAATCTCCCTCCGAACTACGTTAAAGATATGCGTGTCTGTGGAGTACTCAGCCGCTTGCATCTTAATTTCAAGAGCAGGCTGTTGCATTGATCAGATCAATTAGAGACCGGATCGTCACGACAGACAGACAACCAGGATGTGAATACATACACAAACACACACGAACGAACGCACGCACGCACAATCATACAATACACACACACATACATACGCACACGCACAAACCCACACACTCTCACAAACTCACACACAAGCAACGACACGTGCAAAACATATGTCAAAACAGAGGACTAGAAAAAAATTGGGATATATTTAATTCCATGTTAAACCTGTTTCATTACAAGATATAGTAAAAAAAAAAACCATGTATATAATGCTTTCAAAACTTTACACAAACATGTGCGTGTGTGTGTGTGTGTGTGCGCGCACACACACGCATATGCACGTGGGTTGCTTTATGTCCAACGAATGGTAATGAAGAGCTCAATACATGTAGAGGATATGTTCCTTCTTTCATTTGAAATGGATACCGTGATTTCATTTCGTGACACGAGTGAGGCGAGACAATCTCTCAGTTTTGGCTCCAATACAAAACTATATACATATGTGTTTGTGTGTGTATACATGCATATATATATATATATATATATATATA
>NC_068990.1:27223264-27224375 GCF_001194135.2 Octopus bimaculoides
TATATATATATATATATATTTATATATATATATATATGTATGTGCGTGTATATGTTTGTGTCTGTGTTTGTCCCTCCCCAGCATCGCTTGACAACCGATGCTGGTGTGTTTACGTCCCCGTAATTTAGCGGTTCGGCAAGAGTGACCGATAGAATATGCTTCCAATGAATAAGCCCTGGGGTCGATTTGCTCGACTAAAGGCGGTGCTCCAGCATAGCCGCAGTCAAATGACTGAAACAAGTAAAAGAGTAAAAGAGTAAAAGAGTAATATGAATGTATGTATGCAGATGATGTATATATTTATATATATATGTGTGTATGTAGATGATGTATATATATTTATATATAATAATATAATATCATATATATATGCATATATACATACATATATTTACATACCTACATATATATGTGTATATACATGCATATATAGGAACAAGACGTC
Organism: Octopus bimaculoides; assembly: GCF_001194135.2. Taxonomy (NCBI): domain Eukaryota; kingdom Metazoa; phylum Mollusca; class Cephalopoda; order Octopoda; family Octopodidae; genus Octopus; species Octopus bimaculoides. The sequence continues at coordinate 27,223,710 of NC_068990.1, forward strand.
AAAAAAAACCTGAACAAAATCAAAAACGAGAGCATCAAAAAACAAAAACATGGAAAACGAACTTTTTTCGAACGCCGAAAGAAACAAATAGAGAAACGAGACAGGCAACATAAAGAACATTCCCTTCATCAGTTGTACCTTGTTTTATCTACTTCGTGTTTCGAAGGTTGGGACAAGACGCGACTTCATTAAAAAAAGTCCTTCCGGATTAAATAAAATTTGGGGTTTTTGCAGAGGGAACATAAAAGGACAGTGAGAACAAAACAGTAAAAACAAACGGTAAGAGCTGTTAAGCCATAACGAGGCGTGATGGTGAACGCTGGAAAAACGAGCTAAGACAGGAGGTCTTATCTCTTGTAAAGTAGGAGGAAGAAAGAACGATAGCCGCTGGTTACGTGTGAGCAAGGAGGAAGAGTGAGGGAGATAGAGGGTGAGGAAGAGAATAGTGAAGGGGGAAGAGAGGAAAAAAGCAGAAAGAAAGAGAGTGTAGAGTGCGCATCGGACTTAAGATTAAACTTACTTGGAAATGAACGCCACTCATCCATTTCCAAATAAGTTTCTCTCTCTCTCTCTCTCTCTCTCTCTCTATATATATATATATATATATATATATATATATAGATGATGTATCTATCTATCTATCTATCTATCTATCTATCTATCTAT
>NC_068990.1:27225192-27225977 GCF_001194135.2 Octopus bimaculoides
ATATATATATATATATATATATATATATATATATATTATAGATGATAAATAATAACGAATGAGTATGTATTTTTAGATTGATTTGTGAGTCAAAGATTTATATATATATGCATACATATACATGTATATGTGTGTCTATGTATACGTGTGTGTGTGTGTGTGTGTGCAAAAGTTAAAATATTTCATATGTAAATAATAAAATGAGAATTGAAATAAAATAAAAATATCTGTTTAAGATTATGAAGTATGAGAATAATGAAACAAATTATAAAATATGGAATGAAAATATGTATTTCCACTGCATGTGAAAACAAAGTTCTATAAGAAACGACAAAGAACTAAACTAAGAGTGAAAAGAGAAAGTAAAAATGAAAAAAGCAAACGTGTTAATAGAAAATGCAAAGAAAAATGGAAGTATGTGTAGACGGAGAAAAGAAAAGAAAGAGAAAAGGGAGATAAACGAAACCAATGCAATGTGTCAGAGCGTACGTAATAAGGTAGATATGAAGTAATGCTGTTTGATATTAGTGAGATAAAAGAGGGTGAGTGTAGGAAGGGATGAAGACGAAATGGCTGAAAAGAGATATTAAATGAAGTAGTAATAGGTTGTTACATTCACGAATTGTTTTCTAAAGATGAAGAGTGTAATGGAGGTTTGTATATTAATAGCGAATTATAGCAAGTTAGACAGTTCAATTATATAGAAGAGAGCCAAAAAAATAGGGAGAGGGTTGTGTAGAATGCGATTTAATAGAGGAACAAATATTAATGAAATATATATATAT
>NC_068990.1:27225987-27226686 GCF_001194135.2 Octopus bimaculoides
TATATCTATATCTATGAGTGTGTATATATGTATATTATGTGTGCGGTCATGCAACTTTATTTCATATACTGGTATTGTGAATTCAAGTCCAGCTATGTATTTAATTTTCCCTGACACGAAAATTACATTGAATTAACTTGTATTAGAATTTGCGAAAGCGTGTTCAATGTACTTGTATGTTGCAAAAAAAAAAAATGAAAATATTACATGTAAATATGTTGTCTTCGATTTCGTTCAATAGCTATCGATTGTTTGTTTGTTGACGTAAATATAAGGAAAAGGGGATAACAATCAGAAAAAGTGAGCAAAAGATGACAAGTGTACAACGAAGAATAGAGTTTCAGAGATGTTCTTTGGGAGACCTCACTGTTGGTTTACGACATCACAGGAATCAAATATGAACATGGTTGTCGATATTATTCAAGGAATTTTAAAAGCTTTCAAAATAACCTTGGAATTTCGAAGTTTACAGAAGCTAGGATAATTTATTTTTCAAATAGAACACATCAATATGGATATATTGAATTCCTTGAGTTTCCTGTTTACCGATATTAAGGATATATATTATGTGTTTGTGTATACATATATGAGTGTATATACATATATGTTTGTGCGTATGTATAAGCATGTATATGTTTGTATACACATATATATGAACATATATATATATATATATATATATATATATATATATATATA
>NC_068990.1:27228422-27230903 GCF_001194135.2 Octopus bimaculoides
ATATATAAATATTTATATGAATATACATAGATATAAAGACCTGTCATACACTAACGATGTAGACGCACTTATTACATGTTTTGATTATATATACATACTTATACATATATGTATATATATATGTGTGTGTGTGCGCGTGTGTTAGAAATTTGTTTTAAATCATGTACGAGAGGCCATTAAAAAAGACAGTAATATGGCACATGATATTTCAGAGTAGGAGCCTATCTATCTATCTATCTATCTATCTATCTATCTATCTATCTATCTATCTATCTATCTGCCTGTCTATCTATGTGTGTGTGTATATGTGTTCTAGTGAGAGTGTGTGAGAGAAAAGGAAAGAGGGGGTAGATTAGAGAAGGAGAGTGTGTGTGTGTGAGAGAGAGAGAGGAGAGAGAGACAGAGAGAAAGAAAGACTCAGTTACAATACTGTGACATAGTGCTGTCTCTACCCACGACAATTGCGTCCCTTATGCTAATTTGGTGGTCAACAGTTTCCCACATCTTAACACACTAAACGGAATAAAAACGATTTTCTCTCTTCTAAAATATTTCAAGTTGTCATGCACAAATCAACTGTAAATTTTAAACCAGCGTCTGCAACACGAAAAACCGTTGTTCTTTTCTATCCCACCTCATAAACTAGCGACATATAATGGGCATTTGTGCAGCTCGTGTAACGGGGGACGATTTTCCACGCCTCCAGCCAATACTATCCGAGGTAAGGAATCCATGTTCCATAGGTACCAGACTCCTGATACGTATGAATAAATAATAAGAAAAGTACCTTGTGTCTCAGCGGTTCTCTTCCGGGGTACATTTGACACTTGGAGTTCATTGAAAACTTTGTCGTTCAAGTTTGTATTAAATAAATTGGTTATACGCCTATAATATGCAACATAGTTTAGCATTTTTAAAAATATAATTTCTAATAATATTTAACTATAAAAAGACAACAGGTTATGGGGTCAGCAGAGTAAAATTGGAATCGAAGGGCTCCATACGCAAAAAATGGTTGAAAAGCATTGGCCTATCGGAATCTCTGCCAGAAGTTCTTTGTGTGAGAACTTATCAAATCTTAGAAAGCAACAGGTATCTTTTGAGAATCTCAAAGCGAAAAACAAACACCAAAAGTTAACAGAAGAGGTAATCAAAAACTAATCATAGACACACCGCCGTATTTTAGTAAAAACCGTCAAATGACAAAGCGGTGTAACCTTTCCTTATCACTAAATGGACAGGTATAACAAAATGTTTACTCAAAAGAGATCATTCTTTATTACTGCAAACTCTAAAACATGATCTAATCCTTCGAATCTAATATGTGTGTGTGAGAACCATCCAGACGCTGTACCTTTCTCACAACCAAGCGCATTATCTATCAAAGCATGACTCTCCACAGGCAATTCGATATACAAACTGCACTCACTGTTGCACTAAACAATGGGGAACTCTTCTCCTCTGAACAACAAAAGAGGGTTGAGCCATTTCTTACTGAGCAACCAGCGCAGGTGAGTTGTTTACAGCGATCAAGTGTTTGTGATGTTCATTAGCTTACTCCCTCTATCAAATCGATATTGGTCTGAACTGGTGCACAGTGTACCACATGTCAAATGTCGAAATGGTCGGAGACTAAACTGAAAATAATAGGCTTTTCAGGTACATAGTTGCCAGTTTCTTAGCTGGTGTTTCTTTTATCGACCTGAAAAGATGAAAGGCATGGCTGACCTTGGCAGAAATTGGACGCAGAGCATAAATCCAGAAGAGAAGTCAATCATAATTTCGTCCGTCTAACGATTCTGTCTTCAAACTGAAGAATACGCGCATAATTCTTTTAGAACATGAAACAATCAACCGCTCTTGTCCTCAGATTCTTATTAAATGTACAAGGTTGTAATCCAGTCTGTCGAAATTCAGATATCAAGGAGATCACTTGAATTCTCCATTTATAGAGAGGTGGATCACTGAAGTGAAATACGGTATTGGTTTACTTATCCTAAAAACGTCTTGAAGAACTTGGACATCGATGCCGAACAAAAGCTACAAAGAAAGAAGAGGGAAATATATATAAATAGAAGAAGAGGGAAAATATATAGAAAGTCAAATGTGTGTCCAAAAGACGGCATCTTGACCTGCTAGATATAGGTGTGAAGTAACATTGTATATTTATTATAAATCAAAGAATGCTACATTGAGAAGTAACAACCATTCTCACCTAGACATTCTTATTATTCCACCCGACAGAACGCAAAATTGAAATAGTCCATTGCAATAGTTCAGGGACTATTCCAGCAGTCTATATATATATAGCTGGCCGAAATTTCGGAGTCACTCTCAAAGTTATTCTCATGAAAGAATAATAAATTTGTACTCGACCGAATGTATTGAGTAATCATTCAGTTTAAAATTGCTTTTAACATAATATAAAAACATTGTGTGCGTGTGTGTATATACATATATATATATATATATATATATATA
>NC_068990.1:27231522-27232223 GCF_001194135.2 Octopus bimaculoides
ATATATATATATATATATATATACATATATATATAGAGAGAGAAAGATACTTTAACAAGTGAAGGCTACATTGAGAAATGCAGTTGTGCAATCATTAATCGGTTACAGCAGTGAGACACTCATTTGAACATTATGTTAGATGAATAAGATTGACTTGGATCTAACGAAAAAAACGACGGTAAACAAACGCCCAGCATGTAATGTCATATGATGTCAATCGATTTGTTGTCGTCTGTAGAAGTGACTTTGGTGGCAAAACAGGATATCTATATATCTTATTAACACTAATTATGATACTGAGCGACAGGATTAAAGTCTAAAATCAATGAAGATTTAACACTTAATAAGATTTCGGAGGATTATGTTTCTTCACAGTTAAAGAAACTAGAGGAAAAAGTATAAAATTGAAAACAAAAATAATGTAATTTGAATTTTTTTTCACTTTGAAAATAAATGCAAGTATTTCTTTTAAAATTAAAAAAAAATGGAAATGATATGCAAAATAAGAGTTGACTCCAACTTACTAACGTTGTGATTTAAACCTTTCTTAGGTTTTACGTCAGTTAATAAAAATTATAGTAAGACGTTTTAAAAAATATTTTAATGTCCTTCGCACAAACAAAAAGCAGTGAAAATGGAGTCCATTAAGAATTCAAATTTCAAAGTATCAACAGGAATGTGTGTGTGTATATATATATATA
>NC_068990.1:27232816-27239313 GCF_001194135.2 Octopus bimaculoides
TGTATATATGTGTTAATATATGCATATCTGTCTGTCTGTCTGTCTATGTATATGCGTACATAATTATATATTTATATATATATATATATATATATATATATATACACATGAAAAGGTGCATATACATAATGGTATGAGTGCGGGTTGTTTTAGTGACATTAACAACAAAAGAAAAATGGTTTGAAACCTTAATATCAGTTATATGAATACAAGTAAAACGAATCATTACAGGGTTTTGTATGACTTTCCTGGCCGTCGAACAAGTTATTTTCAAGTGGACACCAATATATTTACATTTTAAACGAGATAAACTTCCACATACTTCATCTGGATATTTTTTTAATAATTTCAATTAAATTATCTACGCGCACACACCTACACGCATACTTGTATACTATGGTATTTTGTTAGTAGTCAGGTTTCACCGTAGTATATTCAATGATATCTTGGTATACACTATATTATATGCTCTGTCCTGCAGAGTCATTTTTATGTGATGCGATTCGAACCGGAAGGGTACTGAAACGATTGTTTCGGAGATGATAACCATATGCTACATATATTTCATATGCACACATACCTATGTAAATATATGTATGTATGCATGTATGTACATGTGTGAAGGCGCGTGGCTTAGTGGTTAGGGTATTAGACTCACGATCGTAAGCTCGTGAGTTCGATTCCCGGCAACGCGTTGTGTCCTTGAGCAAGGTAATTTATTTTCACGTTGCTCCAGTCCACTCAGCTGGCAAAAATGAGTAGTACCTGTATTTCAAAGGGCCGGCCTTGTCATGCTATGTGTCACGCTGAGTCTCTCTGAGAAATATGTTAGGGGTACACGTATCTGTGGATTGCTCAGTCACTTGCACGTTAATTTCACGAGCAAGCTGTTCCACTGATCGTATCAGCTGGGATCCTCGTCGTCATAACCGACGGAGTGCTCCTTTATATACATGTATATATTTAAATGCAAAAATAAATATATATATACACATACAGGGGTTGGACAAAATAATGGAAACACCTTAAAATGTCAAGTAAATTTATTTTAAGATAGGGTAGGACCGCCTTTGGCAGTAAGTACAGCTTGAATTCCGCCGAGGTCGACTTTGCCTTTCATCCTTTCGGGGGCGATTAAATAAGTACCAGTTACGCACTGGTGTCGATGTAATCGACTTAATCCCTTTATCTGTCCTTGTATGTTCCCTCTATATTTAACCTCTTGTGGGGAATAAAGAGATTAATTACAGCTTGAATTCTACAAGGTATGGACTTATACACAATTTTAATTGTTTCCAAAGGAATTTTTGGCCATTCTTTAGCGAAAACAGTCTCCAGTTCTTATAGTGATGATGTTGGAGGATATAGACTCCTTACTTTCTTTTCTAAGATGCACCATAAATGTTCAATAATATTGAGATCTGGAGACTGTGGTGGCCAGATATGATGTTCAACTTCACTAGAATGTTCCTCGTGTCAGTCAGTAACATCTTTAGCTGTGCGAATTGGTGCATTATCATCCCGAAAGATTGTGTTTCCCTCCGGAAACAGTTCCGCAACCATAGGATGAATTTGATCAGACAAAATGCTTAAACCGTCTTGACTATTAATTCTGCCATGAAGGGAAAACATTTGGCTGACGGATTTCCAAGATATAGCCTCTCAGATCATCACAGATCCTCTGCTATGTTTAACAGTTGAAAGAAGGCAGTCAGGGTCAAATGTTTCTTTTGGCTTTCTCCATTCGTATACTCGGCCGGTGGTCGGAAATAAGATAAAAGATGACTCGTCCGAGAAAATAACTTTCTTCCGCTGCTCTAGGAACCGATTCCATAGGTTTTACTCCACTCTAAACACTTGGCAACGTTTGTTTTTGAAAGTAGAGGTTTTCTGATTACAACCCTCCCGTGAAATCCGGCTTTGTACAGCTTCCGCCGATCAGTTTTTGTGGAAACTGGGTTCTCGAGTTGGTCATTAAGCTCTGCAGTAATTTTGGGAGCTGTAATTTTGTGATCCTTTCTAACAATTCGTGTAAGAGTCTGACGGTCCCTATCTGAAAGTTTTGGTTTTCTTTTGGTGTTTTGTTTCGACGAAGATGTTTAACCCTCTTTCTCAAAGGCTGTGATTATTTTCGAGACAGTACACCAAACATTTTGGCTACTTTCGTTAAGCTAGCGCCTGATATACAAGTCCCAACAATCTGACCTCTTTGAAAGTCCGATAGATCTATTTTAATGAATTTTAATTACCTTTTTCTCTTGATATCTGAAAAGAAATGGCAATTTTAGCAAAACATATTAAGCAACACTAATAATAAATAAAAAAAACATACAAATAAACAAGCTTTTGACAGTTTTATAGATATTTCAAAATTATGATGCTACGATGGTAGTTGTTTCCATTATTTTGTCCAACCCTTACATATACGCACGCACACACGTATATATATATATATATATATATATATATATATATATATAGAGAGAGAGAGAGAGAGAGAGATAGATATACACAGGGTGTTTCAAAGCATTTGATATCATTTGAGATGCAAATATCACCGAAACTACACAGTCAAACAAATGAAACTAAACAGGTTTAACGTTGAGCAACATAAAATTTATTTCTCCAAATTTGAGAAATTCGAAGGCATGTGGATTCCATGAACGATTTCACCAATGTTCAATATGCTCAATGCCTGAGTTTTCATTAATTAAAACATTTTTAGCCGACGAGGTTATATCAACAAAAATTTAGTATTTTATGAAAATGCTTACTTTCTTCGTGCGTGGGACGTTATTTCTGTGGTTTTTATTTGCAGTAAATGTGTTAATACTTATTCTTCGTACATTTTCATATTTAGTTATATCCATCTGAGAATGGGAGTTTCGATCTGGATGTATGGTATACTAGAACTATTTGAGATTATAAATGTTGGGATGGGGTTAGTTTCGAGATCAACTTAAAATTTATTAGACTCTTCTTCTATATCTCTCACCATGTATTATCTTTCACAATAAATATTTCATGGCTGTACAGAGCCTGGTATAGGTAACGTGGTTATATACAGAAATAACACAACTCTATCAGGAGTTATATCGCTTCTGTGCACAACGCGTTCGCTGTTGAAAAATTCTAAATCCAGCATTGACAATTTCATCAGATAAAACGTGGGAACTCTACCATCTAGCAAACTATAAAGATCAATTATAGATTTGCATGTAGAACTTACGAACTATTAAGGGTCTTAACTTGTCAGGGTTCACGTGACTTGATATTTCAGGAAACTAAATTCATGAATTGCAATGCCATATGACTGTGCAAGACCAAAAGTCACCATCTAGTGAACTTTATGGTAAACATCGCCGTTTTTCTATTTTCTGGTATCCTATTCCAAAGACATGTTATTCTTTTAGTTTTCGATTATAAGGATATCTCTGATAATACAACACCCGGGGGTCAAAATAATAAACTATCTATTTCCAGGACATCTTCAGTTCTTTTCCATTTGACGGAATTTTAGATAGGCTGTACGGCCAGGTAATTCGGTCAAATTGAGACCATAATTTACAGAATTGCAGAGCTCAGTTTTTTACAATTAAGAATGATTACTTATTTAAATTCAAAAGTAGGGCATGACGTCTTTACTCAACTTTCCCATTTGCACTTTGGAATATACAATAGATTAAAAGAATGCTCGCTGATTCTCTCAAGCAATTTTCTGCCAACGTCGACTTCTCTTAATTCTACCGTCCGAATATCTTCATCTGACAGAACTAAGTATTAAAATGATTTCATTATCATTTGTAAATTGAATGATGTTTACTGTCTAATATCGCAGAGTTTAATTATATCTGATATAAGAGATTATACGAGAGTCTGTGTTCGCGCAAATTTTGTGACAGTAGGTTGCAGCTTCTAGGGTCAGATCTGGGAGAGCAGACCTTAAATATTAAGAAAGGATGCAAGTATTTCAACCTGAAGTAGCTGCTCTTACTCCATATATTTAATGGAATGGTTGACCCCTTCACCGGAGTAAACATCAAGCCTGAATTTATTTCCACACCAAAATACCTCATTCCACCTTAGAAAGAACATCTTGAAATGACAATTTCTCCGACAGTGGCTCCTCATTTGAGATGCCGTATGCTGTGACACATTCTCCTGTAGCAACTTGGTGCGGACACCTGCTAGCCCAGGCTCCTCTGCTCGTCAGACAAAGAAACGCAAGCTAAATATCGGAGTAGAGATGCCTGTCCACGTGTGTCAGCCGCGTGAGTCTGAGTGGCTGTTTCAGCGCATCACCCATGCCCACCTCCACGGCAATGCCTTTTCCATTTTATTTGCTGGGACCAAAGAGGAAACTTACAACTTTTAGCCGCAGATTTCACGGAAAAGCTTATAATAATAATAATAATAATGCCCTAACCTAACCCTAACCCTATCAATTCAAACGCATGTGTTGTATTTCATGAAGCTATTTCGCTACTGCCCCTGCCACATCCCCTCCCCAAGCTTTCAGTCATACTGGAACATGTCTTATCCTTCACTCGCCCTAGGACGCTGGGTATGCCTCGGCAAATGACTGTAACATACATGCAGATTTAAAAAATAATAATAATAACTATAGAAACAATGAACAAGACGCGCATTAGGGAGTGATATGTTGCCCGTGTTCCACTGAAAAGAAGAAAATTAAAAAATGGCAGCTTCTCTCAACTCGTAATAGATTGTGGTGTGTTTTGCCAATTTCTACCAAATAAACAATTTTCTAAGCAATTGAAGGACTTAATACTAAGAAGCGGTATATTGGCAGGGGTTTCGAAGATGCTGTTATCTTAAATCAGGATTATAATTTTGAGCATTTAACAACGTTTTGCAGAATATCATATAGGTCAGAAAACAACCAAAATGTGGTAGTGACCATTGAATAATATCAACTGAGGTGGAATAATCTATCAGAACTAAAAAAAGGAAACAGTACAGGACTCGATAACGTTTGTTCAGCATCATTACAATCTAGTAGAGATTCCTTTGGAAATAGTCTTCACAAACCATTTATCTGTAATCAGACAATAATTACTGATATATCAAACCTCAGTCCTATGTTAAGAAACTTTATCGCTTCAGTGTTCAAAATGTATTTTGGGACTAAGTGTAAAATGTTTTCAACAATAAATTTTGTAAGTCACATTTCGAAATCATTCAAGACTGTTGTCGGGTTTCATATATAAATACACACCCTTAGTTTCGTGTTCGTTTTGCCAAGTTTTCCTTCAATCTTAGAAGCGATTCAACAGGATAAGTATTTTATTTGCAGTAACTAATAGAAAATCAGTTGAATTCAACAACCCATTTCATATTGCTTTCATGGATATCGACAAGGCTTTTGATAGACTACAACTCTCATCGTTTTGCTAAGTCCTAGACGACAACGCAAACCGAAAGGGTGGCATCCCTTTCCTGAAGTCAACAACTGGAAATTCGCAGTCTACTATCAAGGCTGATGTCGACATAAGTAGACGTCTGGGCATGATGGAGGTTGTTCAGCAAGGTGACATTATATCAGGTATTCATAGAGGTGCATAGGATGTTGGATAGTGCCTCTGACGGGAAAACATGTGGTGCTGTTCGGAGTATTTCATCCGATTTGGACCTGACTTGTGGTTCCTGGAAGCTGTCTGTTTGCAACAGTGGCCACACTCCGGGGCAACGATTCCACTGACCGGCTCTTAAGCTATGGAGGAGCTAGGATAGCTGACGGCTCTTAAATCTTCGGTAAGCTACGGTTGTCTTCTTATATAATTCATTACTGTACTGACTATAATTATCATAAAAGTGGAAGGAGAAAATAACCGAAGATTCCCAATTGCGAATCAAGTGTTTCCTAATCTACGTAAGACAGATGATTTTATCACTATTTACAATCACACTGCTAGCTTTTAAGATTTCTTTGGTCCCTTAACTACAATTTCAAAAGGAGTTAGACTGAGTGCGTGACTGCAAAAAGAGTGCGGTCAAACCGCGGCCTAAAAATTTACGGCTGACCTACAAAGTAGGTAATAGAATTTTGTCATCTCGAATATCTGGAATGTAGATAACTATGAAGTCGCTGCTGTCGACTAATGAATTGCATTGTTATAATTTTGATTTCTCTAAAAAAATAACCAAAGCAAAACCAAGCAATACAACAAGCAACTTTTGTAATTAAATGGAATAATAATTAAATTCAATGCTAAGATATATTTTCACCTTCTTATGTCGAGATTACATTGTATCAATGGGAAAAAGAAATAGATGAAAAGAAAAGTTGAAAAGAATGAACCATTTCAAAACAATTTCATGAGATTAATTAGTGGAAAATAATTCATAGATTGAGTTTAAATATAAATATCTCATATTTAATATATATATATATATGTATATATATATATATATATGTATATATATATACATATACATATATACATATATATATACATATACATATATATATATAT
>NC_068990.1:27239453-27241258 GCF_001194135.2 Octopus bimaculoides
ATATACTATGTCTATTTATTTATTTTAAACAATTATGAGAATACATATACTTATGTAAAGACTGTGTATTACATACATAAGTACCAGTAATTCTTAGAATAGAAAAAGAAAAAGAACAGTTTCTTACAGTCGTTTCTGCCAAGAGGTTACAATAGATACTATCCCTTAGTTGGTTGGATTCACAACCTGTAACTCTCTTTGAGTTATATATATATATATGTGAAATATATTACAAAGGTAAATATAAAATAGTAAATGCATGAGAAAAGACACAGCTCCAACTGAATTTGATAACGATAAATACAATCTCTTAAAAGTGCTTGACCACAAAAAGAGTTCAACTTGTGATCTTACCTGTGTCGAACCGTGGCTCTCAAATTTTTTGTAGATCATTGTGCCCTACGCTGAATTGTGTTTTTCAGAAGTGGTCCTCACGTTCTGCAAAAACTGGAAGAAAAACAATCTAAACAACAGAAGCTAATTTTGCGCAATAGTTTATATCTTTTTTTAATTGCACTATTCGTAACTGCTTCTTTTTAATTATTTTCTTGAACCAATGCCGCCAATTTTGAAGTTTTACAACGGTTTCTGAAAGAGATGAGGATAAGGAAATTATAATGAATCTTGGTTCGTTATCGTTCGTATAGCTGTTCACTGATAACACAACACCCTTCCATGATGCATAGAAAGAGAAACCGAAAGTCCTCCAACGTTAGGCTACGTGACAAAATTTCAGAATGATCTGAAAGTCATTCGAAGATGCAACTCATTTTTGCGTCAGTGTCAACAGGTAAAGATGGAGCAAATCATTTTCATGATATCTCGCACCTTGCGACGGGTAGAAAAAGTCATTGAAAATTTCTCAGTATTTCCCAAGAGCCTATGGAACATACAGCAATGCGCACTGCATACACACCGTTACTACCATAATTGGAAAAGTGGTGGGTGGGCAGAAGTTTTAGAGCGTTAGACGAATGCCTTGCGTCATCTGTTCTAGAGATTTATGTTTTTGATTTCAAATCCCGCCGACAGCAACATACCGATTCATTCATTCGGGGTCGACAAAATAAAATAGCAATGTAGTCCCCTCATTACGATGGTATCCACGTGCATCTCCTTTTAACATTATGCTGCTTGTCCATAAAAAAAAAAAAAAACGGTTATTACTATACGAGGCGGTGCTGAAAAGTTCGTGACTTTGGGTAAAAGAAAATACAGGAGGATCTATTAATTATGATTTTGTTCAGTATATTCCCCTCTCAGATTTACACATTTTTTTGCAGCGGCCCTTCACCTTTTCTAAGCTATGTAAAATGACTCAGAAGGTTAGGCCTCCAACTAGGCCTTCCGCGATACCCTTAAAGCCAGAAACTTTTCACCATCTCCTCGTATATACTAATGGTTGTAAAATAATTTAATCGTCACTTTCGAAGTATCCTTTTGTCACTTTAATTAATATCGGGAAACATACAGTTCTATATTTAAGAGACGAGGAATTATGTACATTATTTACATTTGACGGATATTTGTCCTCATCTTGTTTGTTGTTAACACAATGTTTCGGCTGATATATCCTTCAGCCTTCATCAGGTGTCTCGGAGAAATTTCGAACCTGGGTTTTGATGTTTTGATTTCTAAGGTATTTTCCGATGCTGTTGTTTATATTATTATTGTTAGTATTGATTCTTTCTATCGGTGTGAGTGTATGTGTGTGTAGTACGCGTACTCGTCTTGAAAATCTTATGCAAACCCTCTCTTTATCATTCTTTTGCATTATCTTCCCTCCCACCAACCAGCCATACCCA
>NC_068990.1:27245739-27247416 GCF_001194135.2 Octopus bimaculoides
CCAACAGTCAACAGTTTGTTGTCGATTAATGAAAATCTGTTTGTGTTCTATTCATTTTCCAGTTTAAGACAGCTGTGTATAATTATCTACTTTTGAAAAATATAATTGTTTTGGCTGTGGGCAGTTTATTTCCGAAACGATATTATTAAAAATATTATTAATTAATTACTAAATTAATAAATTCATAACAACAACAACGACAACAACGATGATTCTAATGATGATGATGACGACGACAACAACATCATCATCATCATCATCATCAACAACAACTACAATAATAATAACTATAATAATAATAATATTTTAAAACGGATTGACATTACTCTTCACGAAGTTAAATAGTCAAGACGAAGAGTGCGATTCGATTGTATAGATATTTTATTCGTTGAACAATATTTCAGCAGTACGTCTGTCTCCGTCTTGACTAATAATAATAATAATAATAATAATAATAATAATAATAATAATAATAATAATAATGATGATGATGATGATGATGATGATGATGATGATGATAAGAACACTCAGAGGGCGCAAACATTCGCCAAAGCAACACCAACGTCCTCTCAACGATTATCCAGAGATGATTTGTAAAATGAGAATATCTGAAATAAACTCGACTGCTCTCGCCGAAGAATCCGCAAAAACAATGAAAGAACACTATTCCTTAATACAAAGTATCTCAGGAAACTGAAATGTTTTTCTTATATGGAGTATATATGTACAGAAAATAGCTTCCCATTAGATAGCAGTATGTGCGTAAAAATGTAAATACTGCAATGTTTCTATACGAAAACTACAAACCTGTGAGTAAAGTTTTTAAATTGTAAATTTCAAGTTTTAATTACTATATATATATATATATATATATATATATATATATATATACATATTTATACATAACTCTGTCTCTGTTACATCAATAATAATTATAAGTACGAAAGAAACATCAACACATGTCCATGGGCGGTGTTCAGTTAAAAAAGTAAACGCTGCAAAAGGAAACCATAATAAAACCAACCAAAAGAGAAAGAATGGTGAACAAAACGATGAATACTATGAAATAGTTGGTATGTGATTTGCACCACTTCTCCCAAAACATACAGGAATAAACTCGGCCGATATCCGACAGAAAACCACAACCTGCGCTGCACAAACAAAAAACCAAATACAACAGAAGACCCAAAATAAACCCCATAACAAAACGTACTGATACAATACAATATCCCCCATCCCAAAAGAAAAAAAAACAGCACGCACCAACCCAGCAGCACAAAAGTGCAACAAATGAATACGAAGGCCTATCTTATCCGACGATGGAATCAATCTACAAACACTATTTTGGGCACTATTTTGGGCACTATTTTGGGTAACCACTGGATTTGTAATACTTTTCTTCAACCCATTTAATTGTCGATATCATTTCTATTCTGTGTAAATCAGACCTTTGTGTATGTAAACATATATCCATTTTTTGTATTCCATGTCTTCAATATGCTTTATATATTAATCTGTCGAACTTGCTTGTCTCTACATCTATACTTCTCTACCTGCTCATGTTTAAATCTCTTGGTTTAAGTGTATTTTTAGACGAAAAAATATCTATGAACTATACACACACACACACAACACACGCACACACACACACACATATGTATATATATATATATATAT
>NC_068990.1:27247984-27250388 GCF_001194135.2 Octopus bimaculoides
CCTTGCTCTTCTCTCCTCCTCTGAAAGTTGCGCCCCCTGTTATAAGAACAATTGTAATATAATGTGATTATCTTTTAGATTTTAGTTGAAATATTTTTAACAAATGTTTTATTGTTGAACAAATAATGTTTAATGATAAACAATAAAGAACGCAAGTAACTTTTAAACTTTATTCTGGGAAAAAAATCTAATACATTTTTTTGCTTATATTTCCAATTTTTAATAGTACTAAAAGGTTTTTCAAATTTTTCTAAAAGTAATAAATCTTCAGTAGTCATATCTTCTGCTTCTATCGAATCACGAAGAAAATTCAGAGCTTTGCTTATATCTTTAGTTGTAGGTTTCGGTTTTGGTGCGTGTTCCTTGTCATCACTTTGTTCTTGCGGTTTAATTTCTTGATCAGTCATCTCAGCAAACGTGTTTTCATTATAGTCGGAGCTAATGAACTCATCCGCAGTAATCACCAACGAAGGGTCAGTATTAAGTTTAGTAGCAATTTGTTTAGTCAATTCAGCTAGGGGTACATTAGCATAGCCATCACTGTTTCCAACTTCTGTGCCAGTGCTTTTGGGTTTTGAGTGAGACCAGATTAATACCAAATTTTACGAGCAGGGATTATCAACTTTTATCGAAGTTAGCACATACTAAATCGATTTCTAGATTTCTATCATGCATGTATGTTTCTAAATGCTATTCAAGTATGACAAAATTGTTTGGGCGGTAAATCGGGTGAGTTTTATGCTATTAAGGAACATTTGTGTTGCAAATTGTATTGGCAGATGACGGACATCGAGAGGCATAAAATCAGGGGAATTAAACGTTAGTTAACAACATAGGCGGGAATCGGGTCTGAATAATTTTATGGCGATAAGCGGGATTAGCGGAAAATTGGGGCGGCATAAGTGCGCCAATGAGTTGCGCTCTTAAGGCGCAATGAGATTAAACGCAATGTACAATATGCTTCTTCGATTCGACATCCGTAATATTATGAAAATTCTTATAATTTTCGGATTTTTTATAAATATTTAAAAAGATTTTAATATTATCTTAAAAAGCTTTTATGTTTCGAAATTATATAATACTACTGAACTCTTTTAAATCTTTAATGTACCTCTGGTGAGAGAAATGTGGTCAATTGTTATGGCTGGAAAACTCGCCCATTTCAAACCACAATTTTTCGAAACGATCGTAAGAATATGTACTCACTAAAGATTCATAATAATTCATCGTATACCACCGCTCCTTGGATTCATATATATATATATATATATATATGAATTTCTATGAATTTCTATGTGAATTTCTAACTTCCGGTCAGCCATTGTTATGATCGGCCATTATTATGATCGGCCATTATTATGATTGACCGTTGACTGAAAACTATTCAATTTTTTTTCTCCGTGTTTTTCTCCTTGTCTCCGTATTCTTTCTGTTGAAGAGCGTAGCTCGAAACGTCAAAGACTTTCCGTATTCCCGAGCGTCATACTAATATATACTTTTGTTATTTACACCACCTGTCCTCGTCTGTTGTTATTATTTGTATATTCTCCCATATATATATATAATTTAGAGAAAATATAATATATTATATTTATATATTATATATTGTGAGGAGGGAAACAGTACCATTAACAATTACAGGGCCTCAGATGTGGGTAGAATGGATGGTAGAATGCATTTTGAAAGGGTCTTGTCCTGAATCGTTTTATCAGAATGAACTCTGCTAAAGGTATTCAGGGTACCAGTTGATTATGTTAAAATCGGTAACGGGTTAAGACGACTACCAATTAATTTATAGATGGATTTGAACTCAGAAGTGATGGAGTTGGGCAAATCCCGCAAAGCATTCGTCCCAACGTTTTTGAAGTAGCAGCAATCCACCGCCTCAAATTTTGCAGTACCAGCAATCTACTACTTCAAATTGGTACTTTTTCATTGACCTTCAAAGGATGAAACACAAAGTTGACCCGATGAGATTTGAAATCAAAGTGCAGAGGATCGGAACACATAACTCGAAGCATTGTGTCTGACGCTCCAATCACTCAGTCAAATTGCCACGATTTTGATCGTCTGCTTTTCGTAGTTTGCCCTTTGGTCTTAAGTAGTTGTTATCGAAGATCATCCAGCAGCGTTCATGAATTTATAACTTATCTACACATACGTTATTAAATGACTTTCGTCGATTTTAACAAGATAGTGTATAACGGCAGGGATTTTGTTGTTTTCTTGCCATATAAAGGCCATTTATTGGCATTTCGTATACTGTCTCTCTTACACACCTTATATACATACTTGCATACATACATACATACATACATACATATGTACATATAGATATAAGAGAACATATGTATGATATATGTATATATATATCTATATATATATATATATATATACATGTATA
>NC_068990.1:27255050-27257639 GCF_001194135.2 Octopus bimaculoides
TATATATGCGTGCATCTATCTATCTATCTATCTATCTATCTATCTATCTATCTATCTACCCATCTGTCTATCTATCTATCTATCTATCTATCTATCTATCTATCTATCTATCTATCTATCTATCTATATATCTATCTATCGATCTATCATTTTAGCCATAGGTAGAACCATATTGGAGAAACATCCATGATTAAATACTTTGCTTTCTTTCCTCCTCCATGTTAGGATTGCATTGCGTCCACATCTCACATTCTTTATAAGATAATAAGGTTTGAATTGAAGGGGATTTGTCACTAATTCATACAAGTTAACGTGTATTGGCATTTCCAGCCATGGACCATCTTATGGTTCAGAATGTAAGCTTTGAAGCATTTGTCAATTATTAGTAAAGATGGTTTTCAGTTTTCTGAGAGAAAGCCGACAGCAAAATAGAACAGTTTATGTGTTTATTTGTTATTATGTTTCTCGTCAGAATGCTTAATGATTATACCTTCATTCTCTTATTCTTTTACTTGATTTATCTCTAGAGCTGCGGCCATTCTGGAATATGGCAATAAATATTACACCAGTTGCAAAATAAGGTGGATCGTAATTACATACTCCCGGAATTAAGCTAAGAATGAAGAGCGTGACGAACAGGAAATCATTACTGTGGCAGCGCAACATTTTAGAAATTGCAGGCAAAACTCTCTAACTTAAAAACATTAACCCCCTTCAAAATGTGAAAGGACACACTGGATAATAAAGTCCTGGGGACGGTTTGATCAAACACGCTCCTCATTACCATTTTGCATTGTTCAGCGCGAACAAGAACAAGCGTCTCTAAATCTGGTGAAAAATAAGAAAATAGACAGAAATATTACTAAAGATAAATGGCATGGGTGCTTCATAAGACATCTATATATATATGATGGATTCTCCTGTAGAAAACGACGCATGAGCATCCAGATTTTGCCGAACGACAAGCACAAATGATTTGTTTATAGTGATCAAATGTATGTGCCATACATTAGCTCACACCTTCCATCAAATCAATCGACGTTCCTGAACATGTTAACACGCCGGGCAAAATGCCTAGCGGTATTTCGTCTGTCTTTACTTTTAGGGTTCAAATTCCGTCATGGGTGACCTAACCCTTCATCCTTTCAGAGTCAATGAAATAAAAAGTAACTGAGCAACTGGGATCGACTTATTCCCATCCGCACAGACCATGTGGGGCCAAAATTTGAAAGCAATATTTAAGAACATGCGATCCAATTGCTTCAAACGTCGAAACATGACTTTTGTAGATGCAGCACGTCAATGAGCAGTGTGTAAAATTTCATCACCCTTGCCATAAATACACCTGGAAAGCAAGTCCCCTTCGTGAAATTTCCACAGGATCATTCGTATATTAAAACAGTCTCTCCTGAATCACTTCTCTTTTCTTTCTTAGGCAGAATAATCATCACTTCTGTCCCATATTCCTTTCCCTCTTCCTCAATGAAAATGGCAATTTGGTTACAATCCTTGTATCGCTGAATCTTATATATTCGGTCATATCTAAATACTTTCGCTGGGGTCACAAAAGCTGTCATTCAAACATCGATAATACAACAGATAGCGTTCCAATTATCTATATCATATCACGGAACTATACTTTTATATAATATAGTCAACTTCATTTCCTATACTTCAAGGATTGTCTTCAATGAAGTAAAGAAGAACATTGTTCGGAGAGACTTCAACCAACAACCTCATGGAAGTTCGCAATAACACTCATAGAATCTATTTGTACATGTCCTGTATTTCGATCAGTCTCACGACTTTGATAATTTCTCCTCAGAATTTTAAATTGTTGACAATTTATACGTCCATTCATAAACAGAAATGACGCATACGTTACAGCTGCCACTCCGGAAGGCATGACCAAGCTGTTTCCATTTTCTAGTTCGTTTTACCATTTATCGATCTTAACCCTGTCGCTTTCACATTCCAGGAAGATTTTGTCTTATTCAAACCTACGCAGATACACAACTATTACATCCATATATCACCTATTTGCTGTGGTGCTGTGACCACACACCTCTTATAAAAACCATTTTCCTCAACTTATGCTCTCCCCCATTCGTAAGTTTGTGGGGATGTATGCGCCCACGTGCCAGTGGCGTTCGTTTGAAACTCTCTGTCTTGTTTCTGTCTATTTCTGTCGCACGTACACTTTTACCACACCCTTTCTATAAATTGATAGATGTTTTACACTACAGGAATCTATCGTTATCACTTCAATATAATAAATATACTTTTCAGGTTTTGTGACACAATGTGTCACATAAACGTTTAATATTTGCCGTGAAATCAAACTTTCAAGAGTAAACAATGATATAAGCATAATGTTTTTGAGCACCATGAAACACTCCTGCGATTCTAACTATTATAGAATTCTTATGCTTTTGTTTCCCAAAGATATATCTAGCAATCAGATTCGACAGCATGTCCCTCTTCGTCACATTGTTATGATCTTTTGACTTTTATCGTTTACTTGTTTCAGTCATTAGATTGCGGCCTTACTGGGGCATGGCCTCGAAGAATTTTGAGTCGAAAAAAGCG
>NC_068990.1:27257775-27258885 GCF_001194135.2 Octopus bimaculoides
AGTACTTATTCGTGTAAAGCCCACTACTTATTATGTTTGTCTATTTTGTCGGACCGATAAATTAGGAAGGCGTAAACACAAAGGCCGTCTCACAAATTACGCATTCCACGCGATATCTCATCATCCGTTAGTCCCCTTCTCGCGGCGGAGATCGGGACTGACAAGGATTCTGATGGACGGGTCACATGAAGGACCCAGGGATATACCGAAAATAGTGAATGCAGTAACGTGCTGCAAAGAAGCATGACCTCATACTTGACCTGACCGATTATGACAGCATAGAGGACTTGTTGCCATACAGTGGTCAAGGTAAATAAATACAGTACAGTAACCACGCGCCATAAAGCGGTTCACGTATCGCGAATCACTTATCGCGATTCATTTATCGCGGTTCACTTATCACGGTTCACTTATCGCGGTTCACTTATCGTGGTTCACTTATGTCGATTCCTTTATGGTGTTGTTTTGCATTTATAATAGAATAAGTATATATAAATTATAAAAAATAATAATATTAAAAATATACAGTACAGTGCTGTTTCTACTTCGCAGATTTTCACTATCGTGGCGGGGTTTCGGAACGTAACACCCGCGATAGTCGAGACAGTACTGTATATAATACTATGGTCACATAATTTTCGTAGTCATACAGTTTGTCAATATGTTGGATAACAACAGAATCAGGAACGATATTCACATAAAAATTCTTCCATGCTACCATTTATATATAATTTTTTTTTATTAATATTTAAACTCTTCTTCGTGTGTAACATTTTCGAAATTCACTGTCTTGATATTTCGGTTGATTAAACGAATGTAACGTACATATCACTGTTAATTTTAACATGAGATAATGGATAACTATTTTCGACTTTGTTCTATCAGATAGGGATTTTTATATAATATCACTACATGGTATTATTCATAGGTTAATTTACTTCAAGTTGTATGCACACACAGACACACACAGAGATACACGCGCGCGCACACACACACATAGATAGATGTATGCATATATATATATATATATATATATATATATTTATTTGCATACATATATATGTACATATATATGTGTATATATATATATGTATATATATATATATATAT
>NC_068990.1:27259603-27261073 GCF_001194135.2 Octopus bimaculoides
TATATATATATGTGTGTGTCTATCTATATATATATATATACATGCACACACACAAACACACACATATATATATATACATCTCTATACAAACCGTTGCTGATTAAACAGGAGCGATAAATTGCAGGAGTCAATAGGAATATTAATTGTGCTTTGATACATTTTAATTGAAACGGTCCAACTTCTAGTACTCAGCTGTTATTAGTTTCTAATCAACAACTGGTAAAGCAAACCTGCTTTGATATATATATGTGTAAATTTATAGACATATTAAGTTAATGAAGTTGCAGAATCGTTAGTGCACGGGGAAAAATGGTAAGCTGCATTTTACCCGTTTTCACCTTCCGAGATCGATGTTGCCTTTCATAAATTCGGGGTTAATAAAATGAACCCTCGCTGATCACTGTTGTCTATGTAATCGGCTTAACTCTCCACCGAATTTGCTGACCTTGTGCCAAAACTTGGATCTCAATTAATAAACACGTATATATATATATATATATATATATATATATATATATATATATATATATATATATATATGTATATATGAGGTTCACTCCGTCGGTTACGACGACGAGAGTTCCACTTGGTACAACCAAAGTAACAGCTTGCTCGTGAAATTAACGTGCAAGTGGCTGAGCACTCCACAGACACGTGTACAACGTATTTCTCAATGAGATTCAGCATGACAGTTTGACGACGCTGACCCTTTGAAATACAGGTACAACTCATTTTTGTCAGCTGAGTGGACTGGGGCAACGTGAGATAATGTGTCTTGCTCAAGGACACAACGCGTCGCTGGGAATAGGACGATCGTGACCCGAATGTCCTAACCACTAAACTACGCACCTTCACACATACACGCACATATGTAAGTATGTATATATGTATGTACATTTATACATACACACCGACTTCTATGCGTACATATATTACACATATATAACTTATTGGTATTATAGTTGCAATGGCCCAGTGGTTAGGGCAGCAGCCTCGCGGCCGTAGGATCGCGGTTTCGACTCCCAGATCGGGCGTTGTGAGTGTTTATTGAGCAAAAACGCCTAAAGCCCCACGAGGTTCCGGCAGGGAGTGGTGGCGAACCCTGCTATAATCTTTTATCACAACTTTCTGTCACACTCTCTTCCTGTATTTCAAAGGGCCAGCCTTGTCACATTCTGTGTCACACTGAATATCCCGGAGAACTACGTTAAAGGTACACGTGTCTGTGGAACGCTCAGCCACTTGCACGTTAATTTCACGAGCAGGTTGTTCTGTTGATCGGATCAACTGGAACCCTCGTCGTCGTAACCGACGGAGTGCCACGATAATATATTGGTGGTGAAACAAATTTTGATTTTGCTGTAATAGCCTGACAATATTTTAGCCCCAATCCAGAAATGTTTACACACTTTCACCCCACGCAGAGAGTGGGAGGGAGAGAGAGAGGGAACGCGAAAGACAGGGAGAGAG
>NC_068990.1:27261774-27262162 GCF_001194135.2 Octopus bimaculoides
ATATATATATATATACATATACATATGTATGTATATATGCGGATGTATAGGTGTATACAGGTGCATATATATAATACTGTAATATGGTATTGATATGCAGGCAGTCATAGTTAAGAAAGACTCTATGCTGGACTTAAGTGAAATGAATATATAATTTAAATCAAGTCGAAGTGACAGTGGTGAATTAGTCTTGACTATAGTTTCATGTAGCGAATTTTCCAGCAATCGACACACAGGCGCACACACGCAGACCCACTCACAAAAACACACATATACATATCTATTCATACATATATACATACATACATACATACATACATACATACGCACATATACCCATATATATATATGTATGTATATATATATATATATATATATATATATATAT
>NC_068990.1:27263162-27266131 GCF_001194135.2 Octopus bimaculoides
GATATCAGTGAAGAATTTCACTTGAAAAGAAGATATAAGGTTTGCCAGGTTTTTGTCTCTCTCACCAAGGTCATCAGCTGTCGAACGCCGACGAAGGGAAATAACCCTGAAATCCGGATACGTTCGTGCTGCTGGTCGAGTTGAGAGGGATAACTCCCTTGGCAAACAGGACACAGTCGTGTGACGATAAGCCAGCTGGAAGAGATGTCCTCCTGGGGCTAAAAGCAACAGTAACATCCACCCCTAGGGGTCAGCCACACTTAAGTGGCAATATACTACACTTTATATATATATACACATATATATATATATATATATATACATATATATATATACTGACACATATATTATTGTGTTTGGCATACACAAATATGTCTGTGTACGTGTATATGTATGCATGTAGTTTTAAGGAGAGATATCCAAAACACTAAATTTAAACAGTTAACATTGATTTGCATGATGATGATATCCTTGGGTTTTCACATAATGTAATAAGTCCCATATGATATATAAGTATTATATGTCCGATTATCCCATTTCAAGCTGACCGTATTATTTCCTTACCCAGCACAAACGTTTCTATCATTATTACGGAAAACAGAATGAACTAAAGTAAAGTTTATTTCCCAACCGAATGTGGCAGTCTCTGTTGAGACGATTGCTACTCTTGTTTAGCCCCAGGCAACATCGTCTGCAGCTGGCTATACGACACACAACCTGTATCCTTATATTTTAGAACAGGGGAGTTTAGTACCCCCACCCAGCACAAAGCTCTATCTGTGGATCGCACGGTTTCAGGGTTATTTCCCTTCGTCGGCACGGAATAACTCTTTAGCTGAGATGGCGCTGCTAAATCGCTGTTCGAAAATATATATAATTTTCTAAGTGACACACTGTCACTGATCTAATGAATAAAAATATTATTGTTCCTAAATCTATCTCTCAACGAGAGATGTTCAGCACCAGTACATTAAAGTGAAGGTATAGACAGCTCTTGGGGATAAACAGCAGTAGCATTCGTCCTAACATGGACTGCCATATTAGATTGGCAAATAACCCTTACCTTAAAGTACTCCTACTGAATATCTCTCGTTGAGAGATTTAAGAACAAGAATGAAACACTTGTGGGGAATATCCCCATCTACAGTCATCTCTACGTAAATACATACATAAGTGCATACATACATAAATAAATACATACACACACACACATGAATATATATACATACATACATATATATATATATAGACACACACACACCTATATGCACACACACATGCGTACATTTATACATACGCTCACACGCACATACATACAAACACACATATATTTAATATATTTAAAGTAATATCGAAGATTTTGTCAGAGAGAATGACATTTAACAAGGCTACCAATCATCTTACTGACACATTATATAAAATGGTTGGAACTTTAAGATCAGTTTCTCACCTAATTATGAGCAATGTTTCCTGAGACATAGGAAACTGAATAGAAGTTTGAAATTAATAGACATTTAAAATCAATCTTTTATTTAAACATATGATATTGCCAGAAAATTCTTATTCGTGTTTAATAGATTTTTTTTAGTTTGACTTAAGTAAAACTCCATTAATGAACATAAATAGTGTGTTACTTCTCATTTCGTGTAAAACGAAGTTTAGAAACAAATAATTCAGGTAACGTGTCTCACTAAATATATAATTATACACTAAGAGAGTAACGGCTATTTACCAGCAAATTTAGAACCATAAACGTCATGTACAAAGCTTGAGGTATATATGTGCTATATACACCGAAAGAAAGTCTTAATTTGGTATGCGTAAAACGAGTGGCAAAAGTAGTGCAGTATGACTTTGAAATATACTTTAATCCAGAGAGATTCAATTTTCCCTGTCTGAAGCTGAAGTCTGTCTTCAAGAAAGAAAAATGGAAGCGACACAAATGAGACCGATCCTGTGACCTATGTCTATTGAAGAACAGTGTCTTGCTATTTTCCGGACCATATGGT
The DNA here is from genome assembly GCF_001194135.2 of Octopus bimaculoides. Lineage (NCBI taxonomy): Eukaryota > Metazoa > Mollusca > Cephalopoda > Octopoda > Octopodidae > Octopus > Octopus bimaculoides. Next base: position 27,265,172 of record NC_068990.1, read on the forward strand.
CTGTAGTTGAGAGCAAAATGATAAATGGGAAGACAACCAAATAATATAACGTTTACACTACTGAGAATGGTCGTATCCTCACGAAAACTACAGACAATTTGGTTCCCAAATCAAAACTAATATCGAAGTGCTACCGCGAGAACGATTTCTTTTTTGAGAGAAATTATGAAAGTGACCTTGAATAAAGGCTAACATTAAGGAAGGCTTGAAAGTGTAACATGTTTGGAATTTTGCAACTAGCTATCCGTTAGGACCGACGAATATGTTGGAAGACACGTTACACGAGGATAGCTGTTGGGAATGAAAACTTAATTATGAAATAATTAAATTTATAAATTACAACTAATAATTTTAAAAGAAATAATAATGGATGTTGTTAATAATCTTTTTAACTACAAGCACAGGACCTGATTATTTTTTCGGGGTGGGGATAGTCGATTACATCGACTCCAGTGCATGACTGGTACTCTTTCCATCGTCTCCAAAAGGATGAAAAGCAAAGTCGACTTCGGCGGAATTTGAACTCGTAACGTAAAAACGGACGAAATACCGCTAAGCATTTCGCTCGGCGTGCTAACGATGTTGTTAATAATGATAATAATACAGTTGATAAAAGGCAGCGAGCTGGCAGAAATGTTTAGCGGTATTTCGTCTGTCGCGACGTTCTGAGTTCAAATTCCGCCGAGGTCGACTTTGCCTTTCATCCTTTCGGAGTCGATTAAATAAATATTTTTTATGAGCTGGGCTCGATATAATCGACTTAATCCGTTTGTCTGTCCTTGTTTGTCCCCTCTGTGTGTAGCTCCTTATGTTTAGAATATAACGATAACATACAATGAAACCTTAAAATGTCAATCGATTTGTTGTCGTCTGTAGAAGTGACTTTGTTCATAATACCGGATATCTATATATGTCTTATTAACGCTAATTATGATATTGAGCGACAGGATTAAAGTCTAA
>NC_068990.1:27267387-27269181 GCF_001194135.2 Octopus bimaculoides
CTATATCTCTTTTCCTCACCCTTTATTATCATTATTATTGTTTGTCCTCTTTCTTGATTGTCTTGAAATTTCTCTCTCTATTTCTATCTATTTCACCCCGATTTGCTTTTCTCCCCCCCCCAAAAAAAAAATCAAAAGCATTCTCCTCTTCTAAACACAAAAGCAAAAAATATCCGATTCATATACAGGAACAACAAAACGTTCTGTTTTACCATTTTGATTTTGATTTTGTTTCAACAATTTCGAAAGCGTACGAAAGCGCTAATAAAGGATTATCCAAAATTCTGACTGCTTCCTTTTTCTCAATCTATCTATCTATCTATCTATCTATCTATCTATCTATCTATCTATCTATCTATATATGTTAGGTTTGACGAATTTTGTAGCACCTTTTCACGAACAGCTGGATATATTGGTGAGCGGTCAACGGTGTTGAAGAACATAAAAAATAAAGTTTTAGTTAAGTCAGCTAACATGGAGGACTGGAAAACATCTAAATAGCTGTTTATTTTGATATGAGATCACTGTGTCAGACAGATATGGTTGTGATGCGTGCCTGGTGTACCCTTATAAGATGAGTAGCCATGATGAGTATACTGGACTTCGTATATTGAAGTCTGGTACGGGGGCTTCCGATTTAGGCACTTTTCCCACTTGTTCTTTCACATCATCCGTGCTTATGACAATATTCCTTTGTTCCTTTCCTAATTGTTATTCTGTCTCAATAGTTCCTATCAACATTGCATCCCTTTTATGCAACAATTTGTTTCCCCATAATCCGCTCCACAACTCCTTGGCTTGATTTGCATCAGGAGAAACATTTTCCCTATTATCTCGTTCTAACGTTCGGAAGAATTGCTTTGGGTTAAAGTTATATATATATATCTAAGCATTTCGTCCAGCTCACCAAGTTTTTATGTTCAGTAATAAAAAAAACAAAACAATTTTAGATTATTCTGATTGGTTATTCTATACATTTGTAGAGTACAAGTTTATTATTCTTAAACAAGAACCTTTCTCTAGTTACATTTTATTTTTCTCTCAACTATTTTTACACCTAGGTTATTAACGATAACTGTATGATTTTTCCCTCTGTATCAAACTATATTTAACATAATCTTCAACCACGGCAATCCACTGTTTAGCTTTTTTATATCTTGCTAAATCTCCGAACGTCCTCCTATAGTTAACCGTTTTATCAAGCTTATTTGTTATTGTCTTCCATATATAAACACTTGAAAGTTGACTCGGCGTTGGCATTGCGCTGAATGGAAGTAACTGATATTCTTTGACATGGTGAGCAAGCAATTTGCTGCCTGTGTGAATTTATAAATTATTCAACTATATTATATAATTTATATCTTATACATTAATATAGGCAAATAAAATAATATATTATTTATTATACACTAAAATGAATTATTTTTATATGATAAAGGCTACGAAAGGATCGTTCTTATATGGATGTCAATTGTGGAATAAATATATTCATCTTATATCTTCTCTCTTTCTTTATATTTTATAGAGTCTGAATGAAATAAACACTACCAGCTGGATTTATTGGGTTTCAACTGCATCGAACGCTACATTACTTCGCTTTGTTTGTTTCGACATACAATACGATTTGTTGCCTGATCCATTAAAGAAGCCTTATTTATGAGTACCACTGGATTGGTTAAATCCATATATTGTACATTAAATGTGCATGAATACACACACACACACTCACACACACACACACACACACACACATATATATATATATATATATATGTATATATATATGTATATATA
>NC_068990.1:27269438-27270328 GCF_001194135.2 Octopus bimaculoides
TTTATAAGCCATTTAAGAAACACACAAAAACCGTTAGATTCACTTCAACATTGAAATTCTGTGCAGCACTGAATTTCGTCACTGAACAGGTCCTGGTCTCATAGCGACGAAAATATTTTGGCAAATTAAATTTAAATGTTGAAGTGAATCTAACGGTTTTTGTGTGTTATTTTGAATGGCTTATAAACACCTTCCACGCTGCAATTGTTTTCATTCCAGTACACGATCTCAGATCAGGTCACTTGCTATGCAAGTACATCTCCGTAATATATATATATATATATATATATATGTCCAAAGTAATATAACCCCAAAATGGTTTCACGGGATGTATAATCCTGGTAGTTACCGTGTTAACTCTTAAATCGGTTCTCAATGCCGGCTAGCCACAGTGACAGTTGGTGATACTCAAGATAGTGAAAATTTACTAGACTCGGTAATCATCCTCGCTTAGTAAATCCGTCTGTGCTTCTAGGGACTGCATAATTTCTGTAGAAGAAATAATGAAATTAATGTAGACCAGGAGAATGGAGATTTGCACATCTTCGCGGGACCAAGCGAAGAACGATGTACATAACTGTATGATAAAATATGGATGCGCAAATCTACGTCATCCTGGTGCTCCAGCATGACTGCAGCCGCATAACTGAAACGAGTAAATGAATACTAAAAGAGTAAAAAAATATCTATCTATCTATCTATCTAACTATCTATCTATCTATCTATCTATAGTTATATATGCATCTATATCATACAATTGAAATGTATATACATTATGTACATAACAGCTATATAACCAAACACACAAACCGACAACCCCTCTCTCTCTCCCTCCCTCTCTGTTTCTCTGTTTATCTCTCACTCTCTCTCTCTCTCTCTCTCTCTCTCTC
>NC_068990.1:27270338-27271493 GCF_001194135.2 Octopus bimaculoides
ATATATATATATATATATATATATATATATGTATATACATACATACATACCACACGCACACGTACATACATACGTGTTTGTGTGTGCATATACGCATGCATAGATAGAAATTCATCGGCTCACATAATCGAACAAAACCTCAGAATCACATCGAATGGAATAAACAAGCAACAGAAATATGCATAAATACAAGAATTTTTTTTCATATAATCAAATACCTCCACTCATATTTAATATGCCAATATATTAGCGCCAAAAAGTAAAAAAAAAACACATAAAAAAAAGACAAATAATCTAATCTCCCAGAATGCCTTGGACCATAATTCACAGTGACGTTTCGTGTTATCTCTAGACGGAAATTGTTATTGGAAGCGATTTCAGGAAATGTTTGAAGGAAATTGATATCGTATCCAACACCAAGAATATTCATTGCACTTTTTATTGGCAACACGTCTTAACATTCTCGATCACGGCATTCGTTGCCACGTATCTAGCTATTGTCACGAGGTTCCTGTTGTCGGTATTCTCGCTGTCATGTGGGTTATGCTTGAGATGAAAGACACGCATATAGATGACATCGCAACATTGTTAACGTGTCAAATATACGTGCTTCTTATCGAAAAATCTATCACGGGTTTTGCGGTGATTTGCTTAGCCCACAGAAACGCAGCAATGGCTGACTAGCAAAGAAATTTTACCTTGCAAGAACGAAATTCCACATTAGGTCTCACTGCGCGTTACCTTCGTTATATGTCTTGTACGATAGACTCATTGCGTAGTTACATCCACACGCACACTCAGACGCGCACACACACATCTCACTCTATCTATCTGTCTGTATGTATGTATGCATGAATGTATCTCTCGCTCTCTCTCTCTCTCTCTCTCTCTATTTATCCATCTCTTTATCTATCTATTTATCTGTCTATCTGTCTGCATGTATCTCTCTCTATTTATCTATCTATCTATCTTTCTCTATATCCATCTATCTATCTATCTATCTATCTATCTATCTATCTATCTATCCATCTATCTATCTATCTATGGATCGGTCTGTCTTTTTATTTAACTTCTTGTATATATATGCACACACACCCGTGCACGCACACACGCAAGCACACACACACACACACACACACCCGGGCACACACGCAC
>NC_068990.1:27271514-27276268 GCF_001194135.2 Octopus bimaculoides
CACACACACGAACACACACGCACACACACACACATGCACACACATACACACACGCACACACACACACACACACACACACACACACATGGAGTACCGACAATTCAGAGCATGCTGTATATGTAATTTATTATTCCATTATATCGTTGTTGGTTGTATATCTATAACACACGCACATGCAACCTACAAACACAGCAGTCATAAAATAGATTAATTAAACATAAACGTAAATCATACATATACATTAAACAAACACCAATAAAAAAGACATAAATATACATACACACACACGTCCATACGAAACGATAACTACAACTTTTGAAATTTCTATGAAAATTTAACTAGCTAACTACTGGTTCAAAGAATATAATTTAGCATCTTAGATTCTTTTTGTATTTTGTATCTTTGCATGTTTTTAAATAAATAATTGAAATTTTTCCTCCTTTTTTCTTTCCCAAAATAACCTTTACCTAAGTTCAGTAAGATGCCCTGCGCTGAATTGTCTATGCACTGAATTGTCGGCACGAATATGTCGCGTCACCCCACAAACACATACACAAACACACATGCAGAAACACATACACATATATTCATACATGTATCAATTAGTTGTGTAAGATATGAATTCAGAGAAATATGTGGCTATCACCGAAAGCTCCCCTTACGGACTCGGCTATCTAACCACATAGTAATCCAGTACAGAGAAGTGTAATGCAGAGTATCTATGTACTTGAAATCTAGAAGATCAGATCAGTGACATTACTTGAGTACATAAACGTGAAAAGTTAAAGATACATTAAACATAAATATATTTAACCACTTGACGTCCTTAGGATTATGGATGTTTTAATGATATTCTGGTGATCTTAGAGCTAACTTCTTGTGATTATTATAATTGCATCATATACTTCATAGCATGCATATTAATGCAGACATGAAAATACTTATTCTACACTGAATTTTAGTACAACATGAAGAAGGCTACGAAACGGCCGTAAGCTTTACGATGTCAAATGGTTAAATAAATACATCCACCTCCCATACCTCCTGACATTTTATGGTATAAATATATATGTATATATAAGTATATATATAAATATATGTGTGTATATACATGCATGTATATATATATATATATATATATATATATATATATATATATATATATATATATATATATGTATCTATATATATGCGTATATATATGTATATATATATACATGGTATATTATATTATACGGATATATATATATATATATATATATATATATATATATATATGGTGAAGCATATATAATTATTGATACATATATACAAAGTTATTATACATACATATACACATACTTACACTTATATACACTAAAACATGCTTCAAATATAAGAGTGTTTTCCAGTTTAATCTATTTTATTAAGAATTTTCCAGAATAATTTATAGTGAAATTCTATGGAGTTTGAAACACCAGAATTTATCAACAGTATCTCTTTCGAAGAACCTATCGACTTTATCTTTGACTGAAGAGATATTATCGGCGTATCGTCCACGTGTCTGTTGCAGTAGGCCATTAAGGTTCACGGAAATAGTAGAAATGAGAAAATCTACCATACCAGATATAAAATTATTGACCAATTTACTCGTGGTAGATTTTGCGATGTATTTTTATCTTCTGTAATTAAGAATCGAGTTTTGTATTGTATTTCCATATTAATATAGCATTCCTAGATAGATGTTTTTGTCTTCTTTTTAAAGGTTATTATGTAGAATACATGGCATGGTAGTGGTGCCAACAATTATTCTTAATATCTGATTTTATTTCCAGTTCTGAATTATAATGCGTAGCATTGTTTCCTTATTGTGACTTCATTGTCAATCGACGAGACAGTGCAGTAATTGTCTGCCCAATGTCAGATCTAATTGTTTACATATTTCATGCTGACATTGAATATTTTATATTACCTTCTTTGTCAGACTTACATTCTTTGACTTGGAAATTCGTGGCTTCACGTGGATGAGAAAGTTCAGTTATTTTTTAAAAAATATATAATAACTACGACTCATTGTAATAACTGGCTTCGTGTATTGTGAATATTTAATGGCGTACTTCTCGCTGTCGTAACTAGAACACATTCGATTAATATTATATGCAAAATTGTTGACTTATTTTACTGGTATAGCAAATATTGTGTTATCTTCAGTGAATTATTGTATACAAGAAATTATTCATGGCTAATGCGGTGAGCTCGCAGAACCGTCAGAGTGTCAAACAAAATGCATAACGCTGCTTCTGGGACTTTATGTTCTGAGTTCAAATGCTGGAGACATCAACTCTGCCGTTCACCCTCAGATATTGCAGACTTCACGCGAAATTTAGATAGAATTTATCGTATAGCTTTGTTCGCCAAGAAACCATACTATAGAACTGTGCATTACATATTGCTCTAAATTTCTATCATTGCTGTCAATGTTGTTCAGTCCTGATCCAACAGATCGAATGTCAATTATCAAATGCATTCAACTTGCGATCAGTCCGTGCTTAATTATTCAGTTATCGTGTCTCATGTAGTAAACTATGCGATGCGTGTTTCCTTCTGTAGTGTCACCAGAGTACTGATTTGCGTGAGATTTAGATATCAACTGTAGCAGAACGATCAAGTACACCCACTCATCGACGCTAGTAAATGTTTACAATTTATTACAGTTATTTTCAGAACATAGAAGGACATATTGTTTATAGAGAGGGTAGTTGGAGAAAATTATGAAAATAACAAAGACATACTTATTGGCACAGCAATTAGTAAAGAAGGAATTAACGATTATGTTAAACCGAGCAAATAATTAAATCTGGTGGAAAGAACATTAATCAGGTGTCGAATTTGGAGAGGTGCGACAACGTTGGTTAAGAAACTTTTCAGTAGACATTCCCGATGTATCTGTTCGAACACTATCGAGATCAGCGTTGTCTGACATCACTTCGGTATCAATACGTAAAATATCGGTGCAGTAATGAGACCACGTCCCCATCCCTTACTCTCTCTTTCTCACTTTTTGTCTTTCATGAAGAAACCAGTTGTGGGCAAAACTGGAAACAGATTATTTTAGATAGCCAAGATACACATTTCATGCACAAGACATGACATAACCTAGGAGGGTGCTTCCACGACCACATAGGGAATTGGTGTTCGAAGGAGAAGTGAAAAGCACGAATACTGCAAAAGAAAGGGTTCTGCAAAAGAAGGGGTTCTGCATGTAAAACATACACTGAATTTGAATTATATAATTCTCTAATAGTCACAAAGGGATTGGAATTATCCCTCCCTCTCCTACTCATCATCATAAACATCAATATCCTCTTTATATTACTTTCTAGAATTCATGGACTCAAAGGGCTGATTATTCGGATTCCATGGTATGCAATGACAGAAAGTTCATCATTTCTTCTAAACGGGGGTCTCCGGACAGACGCAAGGTAGCCATTTGCAGCTAAGTGGACTAAAGTAACGCGAAATTAATTGTTTTGGTGAAAAGCACAACGCACTGCATAGTCAGGGAAATTGAAACCACGATCTTGCAATCATGTGTTTAACAACCTCAACACTAGGTCACGTGCCTTTACTTTGAACTTGGACCCATGATAGTTCAAAGACAATATATTATCCTGGGACCGTTTCATCCTTCAATGATAACTAGCTAAAACCTTGTATTATAAAATTAATAGGCAAACAATTAAAAAAAAATTGCACCAGGAACAGCGCACTTAATTTATCGTACTTGATCAACCGAAAAGAAGTGATATAAGAGTTTGAAGAAGCAGAAAGCAGAAGCACTTGTTTAAAGAAATATTTTTCATTTTTACAAAAAGAAAATAAATGTAAAAATAAGAAAAGAGATTAGAAAATATTTGAATAAAAATATAAACAAAAAAATCAAATACACTTGAGGAGAAAAAAGCCCCTTTTATCAATAAATCGCCCACATATGTCCATTCACAAACACAGTATTGTACGAAGGCACATGCTATACATATACGCCCATACACCTACATTCCCACATGCACATATACACGCATTCCGCAACGAATATTTGAATAAAAAAGCTCAGAAAAATTAAGTAGTTATTTCAAGTGTATTGATCAAATAACTTATTAAGATTTTGTTTCGTTCCATTATTATTCATATGATGTTATAATTATTCTTATTATTATTCTTAATTCTACAACATTTAATGAGGTTACTATCGACGTTGCTTGTTGCAGCAACGTTCTTATGTTTAACTGTAAGTCATTTCAATTGGCGCGATCTTATATTTTATTTCACCAAAAATTTCTATCTCCATGCCGACGCTTTGTAATATATATATTTTTTTTTTTGTTTCAGCTGACAAATCAATTTAGAAATACGTTCATTTCTTCCTCTTCAGAAAAATGAACCCTTCAATGAAATTTTATTTTGTTTTCCCAAACATTTATTGGTACGAAAATATTACGTTTGCGCGTTTGTACTGAAATGAACACACTCTACAGATATATAGATATATAACAATACAAGTATATTCAGATACACATGTATGTGCGTATACACACAGACACACACATACATACCCATACATACACACATATACACATATATATACACATATATATATATGTATATATATATATATATATATACATATATATGTATTTATATATACATATATATGTATATATATATATATATATATATATATATATATATATATATATATATATATATATATATAT
>NC_068990.1:27278824-27280744 GCF_001194135.2 Octopus bimaculoides
GCACATATATGAATGTATATATCTGGATATAAGTTTAATATTGCGAAAACAAATTATCACAATTGACATAACATTGAATTTGACAACAAAGCAAGGTTATGATTTATCTCTTCTTCATTTTGTCATATCATCACGTATATCCTACATTAATTTACGAATATGTATAAGAAATAATAATTTACAACACTTAAACACAGCACTTAAATATAACAGATGCAGGTGTGGCTATGTGGTAAGAAGCTTGCTTTCTAATCAAAGGTTATGTGTTCAATCCCACAGCACCGCACCTAGGGTGAGTGTATTCTACTATAGCTTCGAAATGATTTGGTAGACGAGAACTGAAAGAAGCCCGTGGTATATATATATATATATATATATATATATATATATATATATACTAGCTGACGTACCCGGTAATTCCAGGGAAAGCGGGGCTTATCCCTTGATTCTATTCTCATAATTGTTTCGATAATCCAATAACTACAATACAAAGCATGTAGCCCTTAAAACGGTTTTTGTGCATTTACAGAGAATACCGAACTGTCTTACACAGGATCTTGTTTATAGGAATTCCCAATAAGTTATGAATACCCAAACTGGGAAGTCAGTTATGTAATAACATGAAATTAGTTACTCGATATTAAGAATTTATATAAAGTAGCCCCGAAAAGGGCTTTAATGCTTTCCTAGAGTATATAGAACTTAGGAGGAAATACTAATAAGGTATATATAATAAAATCCTGAAGCATGTTACGTAATAACAGTCTAATCAGATATGAGGTAATAACAATTCAAAGTAAATAACTCTGAAAAGTTTTTCTGTGCCTTCCCAGAGAATATTACCCTCAGAGGCGCTAGTGTTGGTATATTCGTGAAAAAGTCTCTAACCGAAATAAGTGGGTCTATTGTTTAGGAAAATACTATTTACTTGTTTAAGGGTTGTACTAGATAAATTGCGAAAACAACTCTAACTGATCACATACTAAGAAATAAGAACACTCAATTTCATTTTTACCAAATCATTTAGGAAAATGAATGGGCTATTTCCTTTGGTTGGAAAAATCTGGGCGAATGGGTTCTTTCCCTTAGCTGTTAAAATGAAAAATATTATATATATATATATATAAGGATCCCTTCCATGAACCCTATTATCAACTTTCTCAACAATCTGAGTGTACCATGAGGTTTCCAGACACGAGTTCTACTCACGTATCACGTTTCCTCAAAATCGATAAAACGATGTAGCAGGAGTTAGCTAACAACTCCACAAACACACAACGACGGACAGAATTTCGCACAAATGTAGTATATATATATATATATATATATATATGGATTCGGTAGCCGGAAATTTAAAGAAGTCCTCTGGGTATATTTATATCAATATATCTATAACTGTGTGTGTTCGTGTTTGTGTGTATGTTCCACCACCACATGACCACCGCTGTCTTCATGTTCCTGTATTTAGCTGTTTGGCAAGAGCAACCGATAGAATAAGCACCAGGTTTACGATAACAAAACTAGTACTGGTGTCGACTCGTTCGACTATAATATTCTTCAAGGCGGTGTGTCTATGTCTCCGTAACCTTGCGGTTCGATACAAGAACCCGATAGCATAAGTACCAGTCTTCGAAAAATAGTGCCAAGATCTATTCGTTCGACGAAAAAACAATATCCAGTTCTATATTTAAGAGATGAGGAATTATTTACATTATTTACATTATCTACATTTGACGGATATTCGTCCTCATCTTGTTTGTTGTTAACACAACGTTTCGGCTGATATACCCTGCAGCCTTCGTCAGGTGTCTTGGGGAAATTTCGAACCTGGGTTCTCATTCCTATCGATGTTACTATTATTATTATATTATTATTATTATTATTATTATTAATCAGGTCGCTGCCGTGAATCGAACTCGG
>NC_068990.1:27280958-27292980 GCF_001194135.2 Octopus bimaculoides
TAACCCCAAGGTTCCGAGTTCGATTCACGGCAGCGACCTGATTAATAATAGTAATAATAATAATAATAATAATAATAATAATATAATAATAATAATAATAATAGTAACATCGATAGGAATGAGAACCCAGGTTCGAAATTTCCCCAAGACACCTGACGAAGGCTGGAGGGTATATCAGCCGAAACGTTGTGTTAACAACAAACAAGATGAGGACGAATATCCGTCAAATGTAGATAATGTAAATAATGTAAAACAAAATCCGTCAACGCGGTGCGTCAGCCTGATCGGAGTCTCATGACTGAAACAAACAAGACAAAAAGATAGATGATGTTATGCAATGATCGTCTGATCCATTTGATAACATAAATAACAGATGGAGCAATCAATGCTCTAATGTACTGGATTATATCCAATACGTTCGATAGGTTTTAAAAGACGTGTTTTTGCTCTTGTTTAATTTTGTCAAGCCACAAAAGTTCGAAGCTTTAAGTCTCATAGATATAATTAGATATCTTCGAAAAATCTACTTCCCATACAATACATAGCTTCGTGTATAAATTCGGCCATTTTGCTTAAACTGTAAGAAGTTATATATTTTCAGTGTGAAATCTTACAATATCTTATCCGTAAATGTACAAGGTGGTGTGGGAGAAATAAATAGATTAATTTTAACACTAGTTATGGTATTAGATGCGATTACGAAAATCTGATGTTCCAGGAATAGAAATCATAGAATCGGTTTCATAAATAAGTAATTCAAATGAAATTATTCACGAAATAAATAATTAAATTAAGATAAAAGGAGGGTGTACATGATTAAAATATCTCGAAGTATTTATATATTTGTGTTCTGTTTGTTTAAACTAACTTTATAATGTTATATTAACTTAATTAGTTGCTGATTAATCTAGCTCCATGTACTTCTATCTACCTATCTGTCTATCTATCTATCTATCTATCTATCTATCTATCTAACTGTCTGTCTGTCTGTCTGTGTGTATATATGTGTGTGTTTTTGTGTTTGTTTGTGTGTGTGTATGTGCGCGCGCGCGTTTCCTTTCTATCGGCAGAAGTTAAAAAAGTAATTCAAGATCTCAGTGTTTCGAGGATGACAGGAAACTCTTAGTCCTTGAGGTATTTTGTAATTTTGTCGATTGAAAATAACAAATATTTATTCATGCATCGGGTTCTATACGCCACGTTTGGACTTCAGAACTTTTGTACATGTTAAAGAGAAAATGACTGAGAGTAATTGAAAGAGAGAGATGCCCGGTCTGGGAATCGAAACCGCTATCCTACGATCGCGAGTCCGCTGCCATAACCACTGGGCCATTGCACTTCCACTGATTGAGCTCTACTCCAAGTTGAAGCATTGACTTCTTCTTGTACTAGAGAGAGTAGGACTTTCTGTTTCATTGATTTTAAATAGTGAAAGCTTGTGGTTTCGTGGTTAAGGTATTCGACTTACGATCGTAAGGTCGTGAGTTCGATTCCAAGCAGCACGTTCTGTCCTTGAGTCATACACTTTATTGTCATGATGCTCCATTTCCCTCAGCAGAGAAAAAAAATTAGGTGTATTTGTAAATCAAAGGATCAGCCTTGTCATATTCTATGTCTCGCTGAATCTCCCAGAGAACTACATCAAGGGCGCACGTGTCAATGGAGTACTCAACCACTTGAACGTTAATTACCCGAGCAGACTGGTCTGTAAATCGGAACTGCCGGAACACTCGTCGTCGCAACCGACGGAGTGCCAGTATTGATTTTGAAATGATGCCAAAATATGTGGAAAATTGGTTGGCGAATAAACTCAAACTTAGTCTATAAGAGCTCCTCAGCATACTTGGAGCACTTGAGACTAGATCCTCTTTGTAGATCCTGTTCTGGTCGGCAATAATTCCTAACAAACATTTTCTCGAGTGAGCGTCACATTGCGATGCAGACTTAGTTAGATTATACAATGCTGTTTAGTTCTAACAGACTCAAATACATGCAAAGTAAGTTTGTTTCTTACCTTCAAAGAAAGATCTGGCTATTCTACTCTCAGCAAGTAAATTAACTTTAAGAAATTAATTCTGTTTTCCCGAAGTGATCCTCCCTTACCTTTGAGAGAGTCTAACTACCACCACCAGGTTTTCGCTTCGTTTCTGCAGCAATAAAGATATTTCAATTAATTAAGAACAGTTTTGCTTAAAGCATTTGGTACATCACACATGATTGTAATTTATGACTGGTAACTTATTGGTTCAAGATATATACATAGATAATTAATTAGTGAAATCTACAATGTCTATTGTTGCACTTGATGATCATGATGAAGATGCTAAGGATGATGTAATGGAGACTGACAGAGTCTATTATTGTTGTTGTCGTTAAGGTAGTGATCTGGTTGAATCATTAACACACCGGACAAAATGCTTAGCAACGTTATGTGTGTCGTGACGTTCTGAGTTCAAGTTGCTGCGCGGTCGACTTTACCTGTCATCCTTTCAGGGTCGATAAAATAAATACCAGTTACACACTGGAGTTGATGTAATCGACATAACCTCTCCTTTAGAATTGCTAGCCTTGTGCCAGACTTTGAAACCATAATTATTACGATGGTAAGGCTGCGATTTCGATTCCAACCAGTGTATTGTGTTCTTGAGCAAGTCCCTTTATTTTATCCTTTATCCAGTGTATTCAGCTGGCGAAAATGGGTAGCACCAGCATGGCTGTAGTTTAATGACTGAAACAAATAAAAGACAGAAAATGAAAAAAACCATTGTCACATTATGTGTCACAAAGAATCGCCTTCAGAATTACGTTAAGGGTATGCGTGTCTGTGGAGTACTCCGCCACTTGCACGTCAATCTCAAGAGCAGGCTGTTCCGTTGATCAGGTCAACTGGAACCGTCGTCGTAGTAAGCGACGGAGGGCCAGTCAATTATACATTAACTTAGGAACAAAAGAATTGCATCGGTGACGTTACCAGGGCAAGAAAGAGGAAAGAAATCGCTAATCGTTTCCTGCATCAGAGGACAACATCTCAGCGTTTTATGTTAGAATATACGATCTCAAAGCTTGAAATGAGAAGACATTATTCTTCAAATGTAACATGAAGCGGTTATTTGAAACAGAGCAGTTACAGATATGTTAATGGCTGGTCATGACACCGTATTTGGTTTTGCAATTGTAATATATCACCAAGTATATTAAGGGTTTAAAAATCCATACTGGGTCTAACACAAAAACAGTTTGTGTTAGCAGAGCGATTTAATCAGTTTTAAGTTATCTCTACAGATTTATGATATAGTTTAGAGGCAACACTGAAAGGCTTATCGTATACATAAATATATCCATTTACGAAACGTCATAAATTTCAGAGCTGGCTTCAAATTCTACAGAAAATCTGTAGAGATACACTTAAAAGCGGCTACAGATATGACCTAAGCAGGAATTACTTGATTGTATGCTTGTTAAACACACGCCATACCAGCGCCCAGAATATAACTTATTCAGATATTTGCTCGTTTGTTAAAAATCAAACAGAATATTACGGAACTTTGATAACGAGGATAGTCCTGTATAGATTCTCATTTGTCATTTATTATTCATGAAACGATTGTGGGTTTTCTAATATCGATATTTGCTTATTTTCAAATGATAATTTTGTTTTTGTTGATGCATTATCGAGTTCTTCTTTCGAAAGTTAGATGAGATATATAATGAATTTTGCAATTAATTAGCGGTATATATTTTGGAGAAAATTTCCAAAATATAGTAAGGTAGAATTTCAGTCGTCTTTTAGCTTTTCCCCAAAATAACAACAAACATTCGCGGGAAAATTCCACTGTGCTCGGAATGATTTACGAGAAGAGAACTTGCATCAATTACAATATGAAAATTACAATTTTAATAACTTAATGGAGGTGTTAACGATTCCAATGGATTTGTTATCGAGAAGCAATACGAGCGAATTTAAATATTCCCTCTTTGATGAATGGCAATATAATAAAATAATTAATCACTCGATTATTTTAAGCCAATATCCTGTTTGTGGATCCATAGAAGCAAGTTATGATTCCCTTTTACTATCTGAAATTAGCGAAATTATTTCCATCTCTATTGTTCTTGCCATATAAAATATTGATAACGTTTATCTCGGGCTCAAGGCTTCACACTTTCACACAAGCTCTAAACTGCCATTGTAGGCGTTGTATTCATGACCATTTTGCCGTAACGTGAAATGTATTTTAAGACAAACTTCCACGTTTGTCGACTTCCACTTAACATGAAGCTCCACAAGAAATAGGTTTCGTGCTGTCAAACTCTAGGCTACGGCAAAACTTTGAAGAGTACATTACTTCAGCAACACTGAATTTGGCCCAGTCTACTGAACTGTGTTCCTTTATTTCATATTTATTCTAGTTTATATCGGAAATGGTGAGCAATAGGCTTCTCTGGTTACAAGCGATAAATCAATATTTCACTGCTTTTCTGACAGTAAAACTAGCAAGGGAATTTTTGTAGAAGAAATATTGACGTCATACAAATTGTGTTATGAATTTCGTTCGAGATGCAAGAGTTTTTCAGTTTGCTGGAGTAAGTTTAGAACCTTTGCGAATATTCATAGATCGGATACACATACACACACACACAAAAAATAAACGAACAAATATGCATACGTATATATCTTTTTTACACACACACACACACACACACACACACACACACACACACATACACACACACACACAAGCACACACACACACAAACACACACATACTGAAAGTGCAGGGTCTGGTGGTTACGATGTTGCACTCACGATCGCCAGGTCGTGGGTTCGATTTCTGGGTAAGGCTCAACGCTTTGTTCTTGAGCAAAATGCTTCTTTTCACATTACTCGGTCTACTCAGGTGTAGATGGGTCGCCCTACAACGGCCTAGCCCTCTCTTCAGGGGTAATGTTGGCCTGCTCACCTAACAAGCGGGTTGGCATCGCTCAAAAGCTAGAAAACGATGCTAAGTACATTGTGGACTAGTGATGTACAACATCCGATAATCTAGTCGATCACGTGGAATTTATATAAAATACATACGCTGCGACTCCATCTACACACGGCGCATTGATCAAACGGAGCCAAGAGTAAAATAGCTTGGATTGAAATTGAACCCAGAACTTTCTAGTCGTGAAGTGTTGTTCTTAACCACAAATTCATGAATAAACCTAATTAATAAAAAAAGGTTATTGAATGTTATACAGCGTGTAAATCGCCGACAGTCTTGGTCGGCTTAACAACATTAAACGATAGGATTGTAGCGTTAGTTCCTCCACCATCGCTTGACAACCGATGCTGGTGTACTTACGCCCCCGTAACTTAGCGGTTCAGCAAAAGAACCCGATAGAATAAGTACTAGACTTACAAAAAATAAATCCTGCGGTAGATTTGTTCGACTAAAAGGCGGTGCTCCAGCATGGCCGCTGTCAACACCTTGTACTGACTATATATTCTCCCCACATGATAAATAACAGTTACTTCATGGGATGACGTGGGTAATCAATTGATAACATCAAACCCACTACTTCATGGATTCTCCAACTTATCAATCTCTGAGGGACGAACGGTAAAGCCGACCATGGCAAGATTTAAGCTAAGACGGCAATGCCGCTGTGAGTCCGAATATGCTGGATGCACGTTCGAACTGGGCAACAAGCTACTCAGCTGCGTTTTGTCACAGAGAATATATCTCGCTTGTTGACACATCTAGATCAGCTCGCAGCGCCACCTACCTAGACTGGGAAATGTAAACATTTCGGAGAAGCTGTTTCCTCATTGGGCACTTGATCGGTCTGTAAAGCATGTTACTACTACTACTACTACTACTACTAATACTACGGTAGTAGTTTCAAATTTTGGCACTAGGCCAGCAATTTTGGGATAGAGAGTAAGTAGATTACTTATTATCTCGATCCACGAGAGGATGAAAGGAAAAGTCGACCTCAGGCGAAATTAAAACTCCGAATGTAAAGACGGACGAAATACCGACAAGCATTTCCTCCTGCATAGTAACAGTTCCGCCAGCTCACCAACTTAATAATAATAATAATAATAATAATAATAATAATAATAATAATAATAATAATAATAATAATAATAACCCTTTCTACTAAAGCAGAAGGCCTCACATTTTGGAGGAAGGGGTTAGTCGATTAGATCGACCCTAGTGCATAATAATAATAATAATAATAATAATAATAATAATAATAATAATAATAATAATTATTATTATTATTATTATTATTATTATTATTATTATCCTTCTACAATTCTTCATGATGATGATGATGATGATCATCATCATCAACGTCTTTGTCATTATCGTTAAAAATTGTTATATGCTGTATGAGTTAGCAAGGATGTTGGTGACAGCAAGTCTCCTCAATTCTGAAGAATCTTCTCAAATTATTATTTGCTGATTTTGGTTTTCTGCTATTTTGAAACTTTTGTTTTTTGCTATTTTATATGTTCATTTACTTATAAAATGACGTTAGAATTCTTTCAGTGAATCAAGATTGCTTCACAAATTCTTTAAAATTAAATACCTTTGAATTTATGCAAGAGTTTTGATTTGTTTTCCAATAATTTATTAAATAAGTCTAAATTCTATATTTTAAATATAGCAATACGGTGTACCCATCCAGAAATGTATTGTCAATCACCTACTGAAGTTATCAGGTTAAAACAAAAAGCGAAAAATACAAGTGTATTATTACATCGTCGTGTGGACGAATATCTTCTGTTAGTACCTCAGCTTATTTCATACACAAAGTTTCTTAGCTCGTCATTATGAAATATAAATGTGGGTGGCACTCATGCGAATGTGTTGAAACCGTAATGTTATTTAAGGAGTTATCATCATGGATAGGCGCAGAAGTAGTTGTGTGGTATGAACTTTCCTTTCGCAACCACCATTCGGTTTCAACTTCATTCCCATTGCCTAGCAATGTGGCCAAATATTTGAACTATCGTTTCAGTTTTGACCAAAGACTTGTAAGTGGATTTGGTAGACGGAAACTGAAAGAAGCCTTTCCTATATATACATACATATACATACACACATACATACATACATACATATATACATACAGACAGATAGACAGAAACACACCCACACCCACACCCACACACTCACATATATATATATCATTGTGTCACGAAATCTATCTATCTATCTATCTATCTATCTATCTATCTATCTATCTATCTCTCTCTCTATATATATATATGTATATGTATGTCTGAATGTATGTATACTTTATTAATAAAACTGCAAAGACATCACAAAACCTGTTACTCGGTTTAATAATAATAATAATAATAATAATAATAATAATAATAATAATAATAATAATAATAATAATAATAATAATAAAAGCAAGCTAAAGCGAAGATGAAATAGTGTTTATTTGCAAAGAAATGTCCATCTCTAAATACAGCAATGTCTGTTTCAACACACGATTTCTCAAACATACAAAATATTCAGTTGAATGCTAAAGTAATTTTCTTGCTTGTCTTAGCATAATATATCCATAGTATTTCAGAGGGTATAAGTTTTACCGTCGTTATTTCCTTATTTTACTTCACGGATCCCATCAGCGTACTCTCAACTATAATGACTAAAATAAACTAAAAATCAAATATGGATTACTCTTTAAATCCTATAAGATTAGCAACAATGCAAACAATAAGATATTTATTCATTCTTAATACTTCCAGGAAAATTTGAATGGGAATATGTGATCACTGTTGTTTGTTCGTCATCGGAGAGCACCTCTCCTCTTTAGACGGTGTGTGTAATTTATTACACGTGATTTGAGGGGGAATTTGTGGCATCACTGTGCCAGCCTTTCAATATATGTCTCCTCAGTCAAAGTTACGCGACCGGATGATGAATCTGGGAAGGACATGAGCTATTTTAGATCGGAATCAGCAAACGCATTATTTTCTAATGAGACGTGGTGTGCTGATACCTATCAAAACATGATATTTCATGAGGTGCCCAAGGAAGAGGGAAAATCCAAAAAGCAATGTAACTATTCATTTTAAATATATTCTGGAAGATTGGAAGGGAAATACCTGATCATTGTTTTTTGTTCGCCATCGTAGGGAGCCTTCTCTCTTTAAACAAGGTCTGTGTTATTAACACCCGTATTTCACCGATTTAAGGAGGAATTTGTGACATCACGGTGTTTTGTCCTTATTGTGTGTATCCGCAGTCGAAGTTACACCAACAGACCTACGGTTCTGCCAAATGAATCAGGTCTTGTTTATAAGTTTCAACAAAAATATTTTCTGATGGGTGTTGATGTCTGCCAAAAAAGATAATAATTCATGGGGTTCGCACGCAACAGGGAAAATCGAAACAATAACGTAGCTATCAAGTTTTTAATACATTCTGAAAGATTCGAACGTGAATACCTGATCGCTGTTTGTTCGTCAACGTAAGTCTGTCTCAAAAATCAATGTAATATATTTCAAGCAACAGATATCGAACTCCTGACTTATGTGACTTGGAATATTCATGACTTTTATAGTCAATGCTTTATCCTCTTGAGAATGCCGTCTCTATTTACTAATTTTAGCGTAAAATTTCATTTAATCACCTATGATTGAATTAGGATGGCTGTTTTTATTGTTGCTGCTTGAGATAAAGTCGTTTTTTGTGCTTTTGCTAGCTGTTGATATTGCCCTTATTTTTTGAAGTAGATATTATTTGATTTTTCTTTTATCAATATATACTTCTGTTACTGGTTGTTTCTTTATTTCTATCTGTGTCTGCCGTTTTTGTGTCTCTAAAAACCACGCATTATTTGTTGAAAGTAAGAGACTCACCAGATTAGTAAAGGCAGGATTAGTATGGAAAATAAAATAATTCTGAATTGTTCAACAAAGGAATTGTAGAGACTTTATGGCATTGTATTATAGAACAAGTGTGTTAACTAAGTGCACATGCAAACACACACACACACACACACACACCCACACACATACTTATATATTCACACGTGCTGTCACGCACATAAAGTCACACAAGCATATAAATGTATATGTATATAAGATGTATATATGTTTATATGTATATATATACATATACATCTATATATATGTATATATATATACATATATATGGGCATATATATATATATATATATATATATATATATATATATATATATATATATATATACATACATACATATATATGCATATATATATACATATATGTGCATACACACACAAGCACACACGTATGCATAAGGTATATGAGTGCGCACACAAATACAAGCATACTTGTAGATGAAGTTGTGAAGTTGTACAAATAATCGATTGGCAAGTTCTGTTTATTTACTAATCTGTAGAGATAACTGTAGTTAATTCAATAAAATAGAGAACGAGACATAAGAACATTTCAAATTACAGTTGTATACAGCTGCTTTCTTTCCTTTTCAGCTAAGCAAATCGTTATGCAGTATGGAATTTCGTTAGATTAAGGATAATGAAATTGTTAAGAGGGCCAGATTGCGAAAGAAAAGCAGACGGTAATTTTCTTTGTTATGTACACTAAAACTCTCTGATAATAATATATTGGTACAATTTTATTTGGATTTAAAAACGGTTTTCTTTCCTGTTTTTAGCTTTGTACAACACGAACGATTTTGCATTTTTTTTTTTTTTTTTTTTGGAGATTTAACATCATTTCCTCGCCAGCTTTTGCACGTAACAATTTCATCTCTGCTGGTAAATAGAGCCCAATCAACTGTACTTACTAAATCGTTAGCATTTGTTCCTCTTTTCGACGAAGCCATATTAAAACCTATATTTTGTTTCTTGTCTCAATTTTTTTCCCTTTCAAACCAATTCTCTTTTATCAATCTGACATATTTACGCAGTTTTTCTCTTTGGTCATGCAATATTACAAAATAAAACTTAGGTTTCTTTTAAAAAGACAAACCAGTTTTGAATTTATGCATATAAAATATACGTTCTATCTCCTTTTCAATCTCTCCCTCTCTCTCTTTTCCTTGTTACTGCTATTTTTTCTCTCAATAACTTCTCCATCAACCCCGTGATAGTTTCTCCATCGTCCCCATAATAATTCATCACAACAAACGGTAATCGATATTTTCTGTTTTCTTTTCTCTATTCTCCTCTATAACATGCATGGCATTATCCAAAACCCTTTTCTCTAATCATTTCAGTGATGCTAATGATAGGATGTTGCAGCTGATGATGTCCATGATCACAGTGATCATCATCGTCGACGTCATCACCATCGTCATCGTCGTTGCCGTCGTCATCCTCACCATCGTCATCATCGACATCATTATCATCATCGTCATCATCATCATCCTCACACTCACTATCATCATAACCGCCATCATTATCCTTGCTGTAATCATCTTCATCTTCACCACCACCACCACCACCACCACCACCACCACCAACACCAACACCAACACCACCACCATCATCATCATCATCATAAAAGCATCATCAACATCATCGTCATCATCGTCGTCACCAACGTCGTCATCATCGTCATCACCATCGTCATCATCGTCATCATCACCATCATTATCATCATCCTCATCATCACTATCATCATAACCGCTGTCATCATCCTTGCTGTCATCATCTTTATCATCCTTATCATCACCGCCACCACCATCACCACCACCACACCACCATCACCACCACCACAGCCACCATCACCACCACCACCACCACCATCACCGTCTCCACCGCTGCCATCATCATCATCATCATCATCATCATCATCATCATCATCAACCGCATCATCGTCATCATCATCATCGTCACCATCTTCCACATCATCATTATAGCTTTAACCACGTTGTTAATTATAAATCACGAGATATATCTGCAGTTAGAAAAGAAGCTGCTACATTGCATATCGCTGCTGCACTTTTAAAACTAAAATGAAAAAAAAGAAACGAAAAAATAACTGAAAAAAAAAAGAGAACGAATCAAAAATAGCGCTTTTCATGTAAATTCCGATTATTTGTCACATGAAAGAGAAATAGAGATTCTAGAAGCAGTTTCTTAGGAAGAACATTAAATGCAGCGGCAGATGCGGCGGGAACAAACAAAAATATCGCCATCGACAGCAGTAGTAACAACAACATCAAGGACTGCAATTGCAAAACCTCTGGCAATTTTTCAACAGAAATGATCTTCTAGAATCTACGACGTAAGCCGAAGCAGATTAAAGAAGCCTCACAATTGCAAATGCAAATGGCGCATCAGCTCGACATAATAATGGTTATACAGCTGCCATATTGCTGTTGGAAAAATATATAATTTGTAACAATTAAAACGAACTGAGATTGCAACGGAATAAAATAGTAACTATGGCAACAGAAATATCTGAAACCTGTGCAACAGTAAGAATAGTTTAATATTTTGTCACAGAGCCAGTAAGTCCGGGGCAGGGGGTAAGCTGGTTATATCAGTTCCAGTGTTCAGTGGGTATTTGTTTTATCGGCACCGAAGGCGGTGGAAGGCAAAGTCGACCCAGGCGGAAATTGAAACCGGAAGTATTTTCCGCTAAGCATTTTCCTCGGCGTACTGACGATTTTGCCTGATCACCGTTTCCATTGCAGTGGTAATATTGGTTTCAGATCAGGCGGCGAGTTGGCAGAAACGTTAGCACGCCGGTCGAAATGCTTAGCGGCATTTCGTCTTTATGTTCTCAGTTCAAATTCCGCGGACGTCGACTTTGCCTTTCATCCTTTCGGGGTCGAAAAATTAAGTACCAGTTGCGTACTGAGGTCGATCTACTCGACTGGCCCCCTCCTCCAAAATTTTGGGCTTTGTGCCTAGAGTAGAAAACAATATTCATTTCCGATGGGGCGGCGATCTGGCAGAATCGTTAGCACGTCGGGCGAAATGCTTAGCAGTATTTCCTCTGCCGTTGTGTTCTGAGTTCAAATTCCGCGGACGTCGACTTTGCCTTTC
>NC_068990.1:27293011-27294115 GCF_001194135.2 Octopus bimaculoides
CCCCCTATGTTTAGCCCTTTGTGGGAAATGAAATGAATATTCATTTCAGATTTTGCTACAAGACCAGCAAATTCGGGAGAGGGCACAAGTCGATTCCATCGATCCTATCGCTTTACTGATACGAAATTTATCGACCCTGAGAGAATGAATGGCAAAGTCCACCGCGTGCAGAATTTGAACTCATAGGGTAAAGTATTTTGCCTGCCGTGCTAATCATTTTGGCAGCACGTCGCTTTAATTGTATTAGTATTAACAATACAAGGGCGGTGGAACACACACACTTATATTTCTTTATTACCCACAGGGGGCTATACATAGAGAGGACAAACAAGGACAGACAAAGGGTTTAAGTCGATTACATCGACACCAGTGCGTAATTGGTACTTAATTTATCGACCCCGAAAAGATGAAAGGCAAAGTCTAAGCATTTGGCTCGGCGTGCTAATGATTGTGTCAGCTTGCCGCCTTAATACACACATACATTAGCTGTTTGAATATTTCGGTAAATATTACTAAATTATATCGAGCACTATTATTTTCTGGCAAAACTGATTAAGAGGTATAATTTAGAAAAAGACGCACACACAGAGAGACACACACATAAACACGCACACGCGCACACACGCACACGCGCACACACGCACACACACGTGAATGTGCACACATTTAGACAGATAGGTCGACATCGCTGAGATGATAACACATTCATATGCCTACAAACCTTATCTTGAAAGAGAAAACCTATATCTAAAATGCACCGAATCTTGACTTTATTTCCAAGGGTTAATCGCGTTTGCACTATCAATATAGCAACGAATATATTATATCTTTTTGTAAATTAATAGATTTCTCAAACAATTATTGAGTTTTCACAGTAATTAGTTTTGCGTTGATAGTTATTCTCAGCAACACTTCGAATATTTAGTCAAATAGGCGCAGGCGTGACTGTCTGGGAAGAATCTTCCTCCACAAACGCATGGTTCCATGTTCAGTTCTACTGCGTGGCACCCTGGGCAAGGGTCTTTTCTACTGTAGCTTGGGGCCGACCAAATCCTTGTGAGTGGGTATGGTAGATGGAAAGTAACAGAAGCGTCGTATATATAT
>NC_068990.1:27294998-27296800 GCF_001194135.2 Octopus bimaculoides
ATATATATACATACATACATAAGACTTACTTGGAAAAGGATAGCTACACATATATGTATATACACATGCATATATGGGTACAGGACATCAAAAATCGTGGACAGAATGGGAAACGAGAACATAAAAAAACAGATGCATAGAAAACGAACTTTTTTTCGAACAACCAAAAAGGAAACAAACAAAGAAGCGAGACATGCAACATAAAGAACATTCCCTGTATCAGTTGTCCCCTGTTTTATCTACTCCGCGTTTCGAAGGTAAGGACAAGACGCGACTTCGTTAAAACAGTCCTTCTCGCAACCACGTTTTTTTTTATGTCCTGTACCCATATATGCATGTATACATACATGTTTCTAGTTATGTACATATATGCATTTATACATGCATATATATATATATATATATATATATATATATATATATATATGCATATATGGGTACAGGAAGTCACCAAGTGTGTAGACAATATGAAATACGTAGACAAACAAGTTAAATACGTAAACAAGGGAAGTGTGTGTTTGTGTTTCTGTGTGTTTGTGTTTCTGTGTGTTTGTGTCTGTGTTCCTCACCACCTCCCCTTCTTCACAGCCGCTGTTAGTGTGCTGATGCGGCCACAACGTAGAGATTCGGAAAGAAAGGGCAATAAAATAAGGACTAACTATAAAAAGAACTGGTCTCGATTCATTCGATTAGATTACTTTAAGGCTGCCCCAGCATGGCCACAGTCTAATGACTTAAACTCATGTAAGATAGATAAAATGACAGCTATATGACCTCATTTTGTATTCTTTTCAGACATTGATTTCTCATCGTAATTTTACCATCAAATTTACGCAGCATCTATACTTTGGGTTGAAGACCAGTCGATTAGATCGACACCAGTACGCAACTGGTACTTAATTTATTCACCCCGAAAGGATGAAAGGCAAAGTCAACCTCGGCGGAATTTGAACTCGGAACATGAAGACAGACGAATACCTCTAAGCATTTCGCACTTTGAATATTGCAAATAAATAAGCTTATCATAAGTCTTCGAGCTAGGGTGTATTTTAAAAGCGACTAATATTATCAGTGTTTTTACAACTTCCACAACGAAAGGGATTATATCAAAATACACGTATCTGTAGGATTACCAACCAAGTAATTATTGTGATCAGCGAGAGAATATTTTCTTATATAGCTGGTGGCTTGATTTTGCCCACCTGTAACAGCTTGTTTTTTTCCATATGTATATATATAAAATATTAGGGACAAAATCCAAAATTACAGGTAAAAACTCAATTAAAAACAACTTATAAAAAATTAACATTATATTGAGCTTTATAGATTATGTATATAGCAGCTTGTTCCAGCTACATAATTCTGGTTTCAGTCCCACCTTGGGCATGGTATCTTGGCCGC
Source organism: Octopus bimaculoides (assembly GCF_001194135.2). Classification (NCBI taxonomy): domain Eukaryota; kingdom Metazoa; phylum Mollusca; class Cephalopoda; order Octopoda; family Octopodidae; genus Octopus; species Octopus bimaculoides. Next base: position 27,296,400 of record NC_068990.1, read on the forward strand.
AGTCAAATCACTGAAACCGATAAACGAATAGAAGTCTCTCCTTGGTAAGTATTTAATGGTTTTCAGGCGATTCTTGTTCATTGCTACTTTACTTGCTTCCCAGGAAGAAAATCTGACGGTGTATCTGTAGTTTCATTATTTAAGCAGAATGGTATATATAAAATATTCCTGTACCTTGTGAGTAAGAACCTTACAAATACAGTCCCAACTTTTAAGTCACTTAAATATAAGCCCTCGATTCAATAACACCGTTTAAAAACTCTATGCTTGGAGTGACCAATTTAAAAAACTATTGGATCTTACTGACAAGGTACAGGAATCTTATATATATATATATATATATAAGATTCCTGTACCTTGTGAGTAAGATCCAATAGTTTTTAAAATTGGTCACTCCAAGC
>NC_068990.1:27296918-27297890 GCF_001194135.2 Octopus bimaculoides
TATATATATATATATATATATGTATATGTATATATATATACCATTCTGCCGAAATAATGGAAATGCAGATACAATATCTCTACACATACATAGACACATATATATCTGTCTGTCTATATATTGGTTAGAAATTTTGGTCCAAGACCAGCAATTTCGCGCTCGAGGTTGTGGTGAGGGTGGGCGAAAGTAAAGCGATTACATCAAAATACCTCCAAGCATTTCGCCCGACGTGCTACCGATTTTGCCAGCTCGCCACCTTTTGTGTAGTTATATATTAATACATGATTCTACTAATATTACTACTGCCGCTACCGCTGTCACTGCTGCTGCTGCTGCTGCTACTACTACTACTACTACTACTACTACTACTACTACTACTACTACTACTACTGCTACTACTACTACTACTACTACTACTACTACTACTACTACTACTTCTACTACTACTACTACTAATAATAATTCAAAATAAATGGAAGTGGAAAGACAAGTTACCGAAGAGATTGCAAGAGTGCAATGAAATAATTTAACAAAAAACTATATAAATTAATAAAGGACTGAACCAGTGCGTGTGTTTATTACCGGCATAATGCCTCTCCCAAGGTTTAATTGTAATAATAATAATAATAATCAGAAAATTCAGTAAGGATAATTTTTTGAGAACGTAAAAGAGGAAATGAAGTAAGAAGCGATAGAGCAGAAAATGAAATAAATTTCATGCCAGCTGGACACATAAGGAGAAATGATTGGTTGTAAAGCAAAATGGAAGACCAATTAATTGTTGTATATTGATATATAAGGATGGAAGGAAAAAAACACGAAGTATTTTAAGTGTAATATTTACTGTGTTAGATTTTTACGCTATTATCAACATAGGAATATATTAGCAGTAAGGTGGACGAAACATGTGAATGAGGTGTATCGAGGGTACGTCAATGTATATATATATATATATATATATATATATATATA
>NC_068990.1:27298220-27302623 GCF_001194135.2 Octopus bimaculoides
ACACACACACACACACACACACACACACACACACACACACACACATATATATATATATATATATATGTATAGTTGAAATTTATAGAAAAAGAAAAGACGCCGATATCGAACAGTGTTGAGCACCAATGCGAGGATAAGGAATATGTGAGTGTGGGGTGGGATATGTCTATTACACAAACACATCTATACATACATATTCAAACATTTCAATTTGTATATATCTATAGGAAACCCATTAAACTGTAAACCTTCCTGTATGCATGTATGTATACCAGTATCTTTATTACTGTTTCTATACACAGCGCCTCTCACACAGTCATGTACACGCTCACACACACACACACACACACACGCACACACACACACGCAATCCGATAACCACATCTATATCATATACTTATGTGTGACTACTTAAGAGAGAGAGAGAGGGAGGTAGAGAAGTTTGGTGGCTCAAAGATAGACGGAGACTCAAAGACAGCCCGTCGTATATATATATATATGTGTGTGTATGTGTGTGTGTGTGTGTATGTGTGTGTGTGTGTGTGTGTGTGTTGCGTCTGTGTCTGTCTCGCGCCTACTGCTTGATAATCGGTTGATGATGTGTTTTCCTCCTCGTAACCTAACGGTTCAGCAAAATAGACTGATAGAATAAGTACCTGTCCCTCCAAAATTAAGTTCCTGGGTCGATTCGTTCGACTAAAATTCTTCAAGGTGGTGCCCCAGTATGGCCGCAGTTTAATGACTGAAACATGTAACAGATAAAAGACAGAGGTGATGCCAAGATTTTCTGGCAACCATTGCCATACTCAAGGATTCACTTGTGTAAGTGTAGATAAAGTACAGCAACCCCTCGACTATCGCGGGTGTTACGTACACCTTGCGATAGGTGAGTATCTGCGAATTAGAAACAGTAATGTATATTTTTTATTAATTTTATAATTTGTATATATTTAGTTTTTGGATTTGGTTTGCAAGATTCTTTGTGTGAATTCGTTTGCTGAAGTATATTCTTTTGTGTCTGGAGAGAGTCATTCTCTTTTAGTGCCTTATATTGAAAAAGTTGCAAAACCCAATGAAAATTTTAGAAAAATAAATAAGTAAACGAGTGGAAATTTTACCGGTGAGTGTGTTAAATTATAAGGCACTAAAAGATAATGATTCTCCCTAGACACAACAGAATTGCATATATTTATTTTATGATAAATGCTAAACAACACCACAGAGGAATCGACGTAAGTTTAAATAATTAACCGCGATATGTGAACCGAAATATGGCGATGGCTTACTGTACCTAAAAGTAAAAAACACAATTAAAATCGCACCCTATCCTGCATTTGGTAGCGGTCTATACCAATCTCTAATGCACAGGTACTGGGCCATTTACCCGATATACTAGGGACACAAAATGCCTCAGATGTTTGGGTATATGATAAATAAATGCTTCAGTGCTACAAATATCTGTATAATAATATGCTTGTTCGTTCGCTGTTATACTTTAGTTAGAGAGGTGTAGATGGAGTGAGTGAGAGGCGCCGTAAAAGTGAAAGTGAAAGAGAAAGAAGAGAGGAGTTCATAAATACACTGAAGTCAGAGGCATCACGTGCTTTGTTGAAGGGAGTGGCGATTAGCGAGAGAAAAAGACGGTGAGGAAAATTGGGAGAGAGAAGTGTTAATGACTTGCTGCAGGGTGGCGAGAGAAAGGTGAACAGAAGAAGAGAAATGTTAAAGATATGAAGAGGGGGATTACATTGTTAAAAAGTGATGAAGAAGTAGAAAGAAAAAGAGGAATATAAACTGCTTAGCTGAGGGAAATTTTAGAATCGTATAATATATTATTGTGTCTGGAAGGGAAATAAAAATCATCCTTTCTTTTTTAAATAGCTTCTCTTAATGTTTTTCGTTCTGTGGAATTTTCGCAGGTCTCAAGAGTTAAATATTAACTGAAATATGAAAGTGAGAAACAGTATTTGATATGTAGATACAAAACGTGTAAATTAGAATTTGTTTGTTTGGAATTAATGTATCTGAAAGATTTAATATACCTCTAGGGAACACCTGTGCCACGTACAATATGGTGAAAGTTTAACAAAGGAAGATAAAGATATTGAATTTATTTAGAATAAACAGAAAGACATCATAACTCAATATATTCTTCATCCCTTCAGAGCTCCAATGCTTGTTATATTAGCTTCCAATTTGGGGAGAAGGCTAAGTCGATTAAATCGACCCCCAGTGCTCATCTGGTACTAGTTTTATAGACTCCGAAAGGATGAAAGGCAAAGTCGACCTCGGCGTAATTTGAACTCAGAACGCAACAACGGACGAAAATCCTGCTAGGCATTTTGTCCGGCGTGGTAAACTTTCCTGCCGGCTCACCGCCTTAAAAAGAGGGTTGCTTGCAGCACATAAGTTTCCTAAGCGGACACTCATCTAAGTCATAACTGACCTTGCTCAACTTTGGTGATCGGACGAGAACCGGTGCATTGAACGTCACATGACCGTAAGAAAATGTTTCACATATTTATCAGTTTCAATGTTATATTTGATTGCATATCAACGCTGCGAGCTGGCAGAAACGTTAGCAGGCCGAGCGAAACGCTTAGCGGTATTTCGTCAAGGCGGCGAGTTGGCAGAAATGTTAGCACACCGGGCGAACTGCTTAGCGGTATTTCGTCAGCCACTGCGTTCTGAGTTCAAATTCCGCCGAGGTCGACTTTGCCTTTCATCCTTTCGGGGTCGATAAATTAAGTACCAGTTACGCACTGGGGTCGATATAATCGACTTAATCCGTTTGTCTGTTCTTGTTTGTCCCCTCTGTGTGTAGCCCCTTGTGGGCAGTAAAGAAATAGGTATTTCGTCTGCCGCTACGTTCTGAGTTCACATTCCGCCGAGGTCGACTTTGCCTTTCATCCTTTCGGGGTCGATTAAATAAGTACCAGTTACTCACTGGGGTCGATATAATCGACTTAATCTGTTTGTCTGTCCTTGTTTGTCCCCTCTGTGTATAACCCCTTGTGGGCAGTAAAGAAATAGGTATTTCGTCCGTATATACGTTCTGAATTCAAATTCTGCCGAGGTCGACTTCGACTTTTATCCTTTCGGGGTCGATAAATCAAGTGCCAGTTGCATACTGAGGTCAATCTAATCGACTGGTCCCCCACCCCACCAAAATTTCGGGCCTTGTGTCTAGAGTTTGCAAAGAATATATTTGATTGCATATTATAGAGGAATCAAAAGTAGCAACAAGGAGAATGGTTAGAGTGGCTGAAAAAGTGCTTTGCGTCATTTCTTCTGGCTCTTTACGATCAGTGTTCAAATTCTGCCTCTTGCCAGCGTCTGAAGAAAGGACTCCACCCCACAAAAATCAAAGCCAAACATAACAAACAAATAAAGGTTATGTTAGCTAACATTGAACCACAAAAGGAAAAGCTGGTCAGCAGAGACATTTTACTATTAGCATTTCCAAGATGTGTGACTTCCATTGAAAAAGGTTATTCCGTGTGGATAGTTTAACAGTGGATGTTGGACATCCATACGTTGAAATAGACGGAATAACGTTCTTAATACATACGTATATACATAGACACACACACACACACATATGATTATATTTATATGTGTGTGTGTGTGTGTATGTGTGTATGTGTATACAGTAGTATAAATACATGCATACAGTCATACATACATCCATGTTACACATCAGAAACAAAAAGGGGTGAAAGGTGATTCTTAAGCCACAGGTTCGTAAAGCCGGTTTCCCAAACTCTGTGGCGTATGTATTCATCTCATATTGGACGGATTGCCGCTCCATCGCAGGAAAACTCATTTTTGCCAGCTGAGGGGACCGAAGCAACTCGAAAGGAACTGTTCTGCAGAAGAACACAACACACTACTGCTCGGTCTAGTAATTGAAAAGCTGCAAAACCTATACCACTAACCACGTAGTTCCACACACCACATGACAATCGGTGTGAGTGTGTATACGTCCCGTAATCTAGCGGTGTTGTTTAATAGACCGATGAAATGTCTATATGAATATATGTATGTATATATATATATGTATACAGTACCTCCACATTTTAGGCAACCAAATTCCACAGTCTGTTTGACTATTAATTTAGCCGAAATTTGTTCGTAAATAGTGGCTGTGTGGTACGTAGTTTGCTTACCAAAAACATGGATCCGGTTTTAGTCGTTTAGCGTAGCACCTTGGGCAAGTGTCTTCAACTATAGCCTCAGGTCGACCAAAGCCTTGTGAGCGGATTTGGTAGACAGAAACTGAAAGAAGCCCGTCGTATATATATATATATAATTGTTATTATAATTGTTGCTGCAATAAAGTATCTTCAATGCATTGATTTTGAGCTCTATCCTTTAAGAGACATGTATACATATATATATAT
>NC_068990.1:27302733-27303558 GCF_001194135.2 Octopus bimaculoides
TATATTTATATATGTGTGTGTGTGTGTGTGTGTGTGTGTGTGTGAGTATATAAGTTTGTGTCTCTGTGTTTGTTCTCCCAACATCACTTGACAACCGATGCTGGTGTGTTTACGTCCCCGCAACCTAGCGGTTCGGCAAAAGAGACCGATAGAATAAGTACTAGACCTACAAAAGGATAAATCTTGGGGTCGATTTGCTCGACTAAATACAGTGTTCCAGCATGGCCGCAGTCAAATGATTGAAACGAATACTTGCAAATTACTCTCAGGGGAATCGAACGCGGGACAACATGTGTTCGAAAACGAATCTCTTAACCACATAACCATACACGAGACAGTTTATAGAAATAACATAGGAGAATAAATAACGTAAAAAATCATGTTTAATGCATTCAAACAACACTGTTGATATTCAGCCGCACTTCTGAGCAACACACTAAATTATACATACATCATTTCCTTATATTTAAAAAAAATAAACAGAGACTACTAGATCTGGGTACCATAACTGACATAAATATATTAAACGCTATGGAGCATACAAAAAAAAAAAAGAACAAAAGAGTCATTACTAATGATTGCCACGTTTCCGTGCAGAAGTATAAGCCATCACCATCGGACCCCTATTTAACTTGTGTCATACATCATCCTGTCAGGTTGACAACAATCACAGTAAACAGCCATTTATTTTACAAAAAAGAATAATGCTCTTTTCTGTGAGGATAAAGTTGATATTGCAATGAGGTTTCCTACACAACGCAATGTTTATATGCTTGTCGCATACACACACACACACACACACACACACACACACACACACACACA
>NC_068990.1:27304794-27306008 GCF_001194135.2 Octopus bimaculoides
AAAATAAAACAATTCCAAGACTTCCTTTTTATACAACGCTAGAATGCCTATCATGTTTACAGGATATGTGGGATCATGTCACACAAGCAGTTTTGATATTTTTCTATGCAAAGGAGATGTTCAACTCCATAGTTACGTAATATTATTTATATTTTTTATATGTACTTCAAGAACCAGTTAGAAAAGTGTGATATAGAAGTGCTAATGTTTTGTTTATTTAAAACGTTTTTGTAATTCTTTCTACCATCATCATCATCACCATCATAATCAACAACAACAACTCCTGGACATTACTATCTCGAATCCTAGAATCCATAGAGACATTTACCTGATTTCCGTGGCGTATAAGTGAGATCACAACGTTCGCCTTCAATGAGACGCCAGTCTGTTGCAGAGTTTCTCATTCACGGCTAAGTAGACCGGAGCAATGCGAAGTAAAGTGCGAGAATCGAAACTACGATCTTACGATTACGAGTGTAACGTTTTAACCATAGGCCACGCGCTTCACTTTTTCAGATTAAAAAATACACAAACTTGCATGAATTCAGAGACACACATACACATGTACACGCAAACATATATATATGTGTGTGTGCGTGTTTATGTCTGTGTGTGTGTTTGTGTGAAAGTGTATGTGTTTGTGTGAATGTGTGTGTTTGTATACATGTTATATATACAAATATATATGTATACTAGGGACACACATATCTATGTGTACGTGTTCTTGTTTGTGTGTGTATATATATATATAATTAATAATGATTTTCTCTGGATAATTTTTGAATTGAAACAGAGGTACTACTCATTTTTGCCAGCTGAGTGTATGTATATACGTAAATTTATGTATATGTCTGTATATATATACTCATACACCAACGTCAATATATGAGTGTATATACGCATACACTAACATCTACATAAGTGTGTTTGTGCACACGCATATATAGTTATATGTATACGCAAATGCAAACATATATATTGACTTATATAACTACACTGCAAGCACCAGTGGCGAGAGTATGTGACTTGTTAAGATATGACGTGATTACAGTAAATGTTTCGTCTCTATATCGTTACTGACCCTCCACAACACTCAGGGAAAGATAGTGGGGTGAAAAGAAGCATGCACCAATATTTAGCTGGTACATATTAGTCTAAGCCCTTTAATTTCATCCCCTCCCATATATATATTCTATATATATATATATATATAT
>NC_068990.1:27306401-27310505 GCF_001194135.2 Octopus bimaculoides
ACACACACACACACACACACACACACACACACACACACACACACACACATTTGTGTGTGTGCATGTAATAAAGCTTTATGTTTATTTTACTTTCCTTTTTACTTCACTATTATTTGTTTGTTTATTCCAAGATAAATTGTTCCTCTCGCTTCATCACAATCAAGTCTTTCTGTTGTCTAACGATAAAATAGCTTGATGCATTGTTTCTGCCCTTTTGTTAGGTTATTTTCAAATTGAAATAAAGTGTTACTCACTTGAATGCTAAGCTGGATTATATTCTAAAGCCTGAGGCAAAGCTGAACTGCAAGCTAAAATCTCAAGTATTTCATTACATTTACCATAGCAATTTATATTTTTCTATTTCTTTGAATATTTTCTGTTCTTGGAATAACAATAATAAAATAAATATGGCCATGCAATCTGTACGCTTCATTAATTTTTTTGTTGCAGTCATTGTTTTTCTCGTGCTCGTAATAGTTCTGTGCTAAATCCGTTCATCATAAACTTCCAATGCATTCCTGTTTAATTTTGTTTTTCCAGATGAAAGACGGGTACAATAGAGACATCAGAAAACACCTATTTTCTATCCGAACGCATTGATATTATTTGACCTCAATTATGTGATTCTATTCTCCGTTCACATCACCGTATGACCGCTGTACATGTCATACAAGCACCACATCAATTCTGCCTAAAACGGAGTTTAATACTCAACCAATACCATCAACATTGTATTCTTCTGCTGAAGGTTATAAAAAAAAATTGTAGATTCTATTTTTTTCCCGCTTCTCTGAGAAGGGTATGTCCATAATTTTACATCAACATTGTAATTTGGATTTTATGCATGATAAGTGCAAGAACATAACACGTAATATTCTATAGAGTCAGAATCACTTAAATGTTACGTGAAAGCGGGAGATCAAAGATGGATGTTAATACGCCCGGACAGAAAAGAAAACACAAAGACAAAATGGCACAGTCAGATATGTGGCGGATATGCTTCTTATGTATATGAATATTTTACAGCCCACACTTAACACTAGAACGTGACTACAAGATATACATATATATCGAGAGATAACGCTGATATTTTTGCTACTTCAGATAGGAAAATTCTTTCTAATTTAGGGATATGTAAGGTTAATTTCCAAACAATATCTGACTTAAAAATAGGGCGCATAAATAAAAGTCAAATGTATATAATGAAAATATATATAGAAAGCCAAATGAAAACTCAAGTTATATAAACCACGAAAAAATCCATTAGTGTTATAAATATAGCGAGCATATATTTTTAGATTGTTATCTAAGTCCTGAAGCAAAGACGATTGACACATCACATGTTGAATGAACAAAATAAATAATAAAACATGGCAAAATCTGAAATTCTACGTGCATAATATAAACCAAGAGCAAAAAGAGAAACACGATATAGTGTGGGAAATGTTTATAAGGAAAAACATCTAACGTTGGAAAAAGAGAAAACTAAACATCAATAAATAAATAAATTGATATATCTCTCTTTGATAAACCATAATGATAAAATAGCAATAACAATGATAAAGGCAATCTCAGTCATCGGAGACATACCGAGACGGATGTGAAAGTAATGACCAGGGAAAAGCACGGTTGGTGCATAAAGTGAAGATCTGGAGAGCATCTGGAAATAATAAAGTCCCAAACCAATGATAAAATAGTTCAACCCTGCTTAGAAAATGCATAGGCTTGATGGCAATATTATTACAGATAATATATGATCAACGGCAGATAAAAATATAAAACTGAAAAGGGTGCTTTACAGATTAAAGTGGTTTGGAACAAGTTAGACATATCCTTGCAAACCCGCTTTCTAGGATACAGTGATGAAGTGAATGGCCCAGTTGAGGCCTTATAAAGTGCGCTATGAATTTCACAAACAATATCCATTTGTTTATGATTTTAAAAACAATATCCATTTCTTACTGATGAATGAATACAAACAAAACATTGGATTATTGTGACAACTTATTCACAAAGTAAAGCAACGCTAATTGTTGGTGAATTGGTAGAATTGTTTGTATCGAACAGAATGCTTCATGGTATTTATTTCGACTGTCAGCGCTCCGAGTTCAAATCCTGTATAAGACAACTGTACCTTTTTTATTTTTCAAGGTAAATGAAAAAGTTACACTTCAAGGCTATGGGTAGGTATTCCGAGTGCAAATTACAGCTTGGTCTACTTGAGTGATGGGGTTAATCTGTCGCTCTGCTTTACATCTCCTCCTGGAATTTTAAGTGAAGTCATTTCTGTTGCAAGCCTTCCGGTTTAAACTAACCTTCGTTTTTTTTTCCTGCCATCAGTTTCAGAGGCCATGTGAAAAATCGAGCCATGCCTTCGCTCCTGAGTAAAATACGGAAAAAAATGCGGGTACATTTCTCAATATTCAAACATACACCCTTCTCTACAATTCTGTTCTCTCTGACGCTGCCATATATAAACACGCCGATCGGAGTATCATACAATAGAAATCAATAATTCCGTAAATCGATACATTCAAGCTCTAAACGACCAAAAACATGAATCATACGGTACACAAATTCAATCGAGAAATGTGATTTGGAAAATTTTACTAAGATATCCGTGATGATAGGAAAACTAATTGGACTGATAGAATAAAAAAAAAAAGAGAAACGTACAAGAACTTTAGACTAAGTAAAACATAGTGAGTAATTAAGGACCAGACAGGGTAAAAGACACAAACAAAAGAATGAAAAGCAAGGAATAAAATCGATACTCTAGATTAATTGGCGAAACTCAAATAGATGACGAAAATATGGAAATAAGTATCAATTCTTTAGCTGCTATGGAAATAAATTACAGCGAAGTTAGTTTTCAACTTACTAAGACATTTAACCCAAGAAAAGAAAACATAGACAATAATGCGAAAAGTCTCAGTAATAAAAGAAAGAAATAACATAAAATTGAAATTTATAACATTTGTTTAACGCTGGAAGAAGGAAAAGTAGAAATGTGAAAAATGCTACACGTGTCCGAGTTGAAACCTTTGCCAAAGAAAAGCTGAGAATACACGAAGAAAGAATCGGCGGAGAAGAAAAAAATGACAAAAACAATTTGGGGTTTGGAAATTTTAGATGACATTAGTTTGTTGGTATGGTGGGGTATGGAAAGTGGCCGGAAGGTGTAAGGAGGGGAACGGAGTTTTATGGTTCTATGTCCGGACATTTTTGAACATAAAGATATTGATACCAACTCGAAAGACAAGAAAACCATCTAAACCGATTATAGAAAAGAAAGCAAAATTCATTGTTTATAAGTTATATTATAACATTATTTTACGTACGTTTCATTAACATCAGATGACTATTGTTACATGTAGCAAATTACAAAATCAAAGCTTACTGTCAAATCGTTAGAGATGTGTAATTATGAAACGTAATATTGCTGGAGTGAAAACATTACAGTCGTCACCATCGTGAAGATAGGTTGCGATTGTACCCAGTCTGTTAGTGGAAGGGCGCCATATAGATGTTAGAACAAAAAACTATAACACAGGAGAGAGAAGTGTCTGGAAGACAAGAGAAAGAGCACAATCAGAATGACTATAAACTAGATTCTGTTATTTTCCAATGGTTTTATTTTTTCCCCTGATCTTTGCTTTCGTTTAATGTACGTAGTCAAAGTTCGACAGTCCTAAAATTTGGCGATGTGCACATGTTGTCTGTTCAACTAGATCCATTATAACAATTTAGATGCTCTCTTTTACTCTTTTGTGTCAATCATTTGCCTGCGGCCATGCTGGAGCACCGCCTTTAGTCGAACAAATCGAACCCAGAGCTTATTCTTTGTACATTATTTACATTATCTACATTTGACGGATATTCGTCCTCATCTTGTTTGTTGTTAACACAACGTTTCGGCTGATATACCCTCCAGCCTTCGTCAGGTGTCTTGGGGAAATTTCCAACCTGGGTTCTCATTCCTATCGATGTTACTATTATTATTATTATTATTATATTATTATTATTATTATTATTAATCAGGTCGCTGCCGTGAATCGAACTCGGAACCTTGGGGTTAGTAGCCCGCGCTCTTAACCACTACGC
>NC_068990.1:27310657-27314206 GCF_001194135.2 Octopus bimaculoides
GATTCACGGCAGCGACCTGATTAATAATAATAATAATAATAATATAATAATAATAATAATAATAGTAACATCGATAGGAATGAGAACCCAGGTTGGAAATTTCCCCAAGACACCTGACGAAGGCTGGAGGGTATATCAGCCGAAACGTTGTGTTAACAACAAACAAGATGAGGACGAATATCCGTCAAATGTAGATAATGTAAATAATGTAAATAATTCCTCATCTCTTAAATATAGAACTGTATTATTCTTTGTAAGCCTAGTACTTATTCTATCGATGTGTTTTGCCGAACCGCTACGTTACGGGGACGTAGACACACCAATATCGGTTGTCAGGCGATGGTAGTAAGACAAGCACAGACACAAACATATATATATAGATACACACACACATATATATATATGAGAGAGCGAGAGAGAGAGAGAGAGAAAGAGAGAGAGTAGCCTCGAAATGTTAAAAGATTTTCTTACATTCCTAAACGTCAAACTAATACACCTGCTTGTTGTCTTATACACCTGTCTTCGTGTTTTGTTTTTCTGTAAATTTCACACACACACACACATACACACACATACGACAGGCGTCTTTCAGTTTCCGTTTACAAATCCACTCACCAGGCTTTGGTCGGCCCGTGGCTGGAGCAGAAGACACTATCCCATGGTGCCACGTAGTGGGACTGAAACCGGATCCATGTGGTTGATAACCAAGCTACTTACCACACAGCCGTTCCTAGCAAAAATTTCGTCTGTAATTAAAATCTGCATAGTTGAGAAAAACACCCAACATTAATTCTTTGAAACTCTGAAAGAAAACAACGGTGAGATAATCCAAAAAAAAAAAAAACAGCGACAGGACAAAATGTCGAAAAGATAATTCACGAGCTTTTGGGAGATATATTATCCTTACTCCGATGCACGGGACAAATATAAAAAGGTTTAGTCCACCAAACATCATCTGCATGTTAAGTTTCCTTAACTTTCCCTTAAAAGTGTTAAAGGGGAAACACGACAACGAATTTATTATATTCGAATATTTCTTTTTTTTTCTTTTTTAGGATAGATCGTACATCCTATGGGATACACACATTATTCTCAGTCAAAGAAAGATAAAATAAACGGTGGAACAATATTTGCCCTCCAGTTGACAACAGTGTAGCGATGGTATTAGCACTAAATTACTTTAACAAGGAGCAAATCAAGTTTGTTTTAAAACTGAATCATTAAATAAAAATGAAATATTTAATAAGAAAAACACGAAGAGAGATAAATATTTGTTCTTCATTTATCATTTTTATTTATTGGTTATTTCCATATTTGTTTTAACATCTCGCTCTGCAAATGTGCCTCAGAGAATATTCAAGCAAATTTCCTATGCGTGCAATATGTGTATGTGAGTTTATAAATGTTTGTTTACAAATATATATATATAAACACACGCATATATACTTTTGTTTTACATTAACGTTCATCCTCAGATTTGCGTTTGACCTTTACATATAATTTCAGATAAATTTTATTTTTTTCAAATTTTTCTCTTCTTTCTCGCTTCTTGCTATACCTTCGTTCATGTTTCATTTTCACTAAAATTATACATTATTATTATTATTATTACTATTATTGTTGTTGCTGTTGTTGTTGTTGTTCTTCTTCTTCTTGTTGATGATGTTGTTGTTGTTGTCGTTGTTCATACCGTTGCCATTGTTTTTTTTTCTCCTGCAAGAAAAGGGAATAAGGACATCTTGGAAAACGTTTGCAACTTGTTTATATACTACTACTACTACTACTACTACTACTACCTCTTCTTACTCTTCTTCTTCTCTTTCACCCTTCTCTTCCCTTCATTCTCCCCTCTCATTCCTCTTCCTCCTCATCACCATCATCGTCATTAGCATCTTTTTACTTCTTTTTCTTCTCCTCCTCCCCTCCTAGCTTCTCCCTCTTCTCCTTTTTCCACTTTTTCCACTTCTTCTTCTTCTTCTTCTTCTTCTTCTTCTTCTTCTTCTTCTTCTTCTCCTCCTCCTTCCTCATCATCGTCAGCTTGTGTTTCGTCCATTTCCACTACTCCATCATCTTTCTCGTTACTCTTATCATTGTTGTTGTTTCTGCAATTGCTATTATTGTCGATGTTGTTGTTGTTGCTAAGAGAATTTATACTTAAATGCTAAGGACAAATACCTAACAGCTATATTACACCATATTACAAGAATACATCTGCAAGTGGTAACAGCAACAAAAAAAACCTAAAAATAAAATTAAAATAAAATAAGATTAAAAAAAAACAGCAGCAACAAACCATCTGTACATGACAATCTGCAGAGCACCGACGAATTTTTCTTTTACAATAGAGAAGAGAAATAAAAATATATCAGAAAATTTTAGTATGTTTTCCGATTGCCAGTGAAGGTTCCATATTTAAGTAACGTGTTGCCATATATGTTAGTTTGACAGGCAGAATATGTTGGTATTCTAACCGTATTCTGTTTACTTTCTAATATTTTAGTTGGGTAAAAGGCACCGAGCTGCTCACAGAATCGTTAGCACACCGGACAAAGTGCTTAGCGGTATTTGATCTGTCTTAATGTTTAGGGGTTCAATTCAGGGCTGTGGAGTCGGAATCCGAGTCGTGGCGTCGTAGTCGGAAATAATTAAGGGGTTACTGGAGCCGCAGTGGAGGCGCACAGGCCCAGTGGTTAGGGCAGCGGCCTCGCGGTCATAGGATCGCGGTTTCGATTCCCAGACCGGGCGTTGTGAGTGTTTATTGAGCGAAAACACCTAAAGCTCCACGAAGCTCCGGCAGGGGATGGTGGCGAACACTGATGTACTCTTTCACCACAACTTTCTCTCACTCTTACTTCCTGTTTCTGTTGTGCCTGTAATTCAAAGGGTCAGCCTTGTCATACTGTGTCACGCTGAATATCCCCGAGAACTACGTTATGGGTACACGTGTCTGTGGAGTGCTCAGCCACTTGCACGTTAATTTCACGAGCAGGCTGTTCCATTGATCGGATCAACTGGAAGCCTCGACGTCGTAAGCGACGGAGTGCCAACAACAACAACAACTGGAGTCGGAATCGGTAAAATTATACCGACTCCGACACATGATGTCATTATTCTTTAATATAAACCAGTTATAAGATATAGGCCTACTCAGAATACAAGCGTATGCATATGCATTATGAGATATGTAGACCACAATCACTACTAAAGAGGAGTCGGAGGTGACAATAGTAGAGGAATCGGAGTCAGAGTTAAAGGTTTTTGTTTCGACTCCAAAGCCCTGGTTCAAATATCGCCTTTCATTCTTTCAGGGACGATAAAATAAGTACCGGTTGAGCACTAGGGGTCGATGTAATCGACTTAATCCCCTCACGCGAAGTTGCTGGCCTTGTGTCAAAAATTAGAAAGCAGTATTTCAGTAGAGTACAGAACGAATGCGTTGAGGTGTTTCGTTTAGCTGAAGGCTTTGAGTCCATTCATGAATAATTGCAAATCTCCAGCATTGTAGTCTCGTATATGTATCTCTCTCTCTCTCTCTCTCTCTCTCTCTCT
>NC_068990.1:27314855-27317291 GCF_001194135.2 Octopus bimaculoides
TATATATATATATATGTATGTGTGTGTGTGTGTGTGTGTGTGTGTGTGTGTGTGTATACATATACATAGCTAAAGATATACACTCAAAAACCTGCATATAAACTCGCATACATAGAAATATACACAGACAAAACACACAAACATGAACACAAATTGTCAGAATGATGACAACCATAACTTTACAAGTCTGCAAATCTCCATACTTCAAATATCTAATATAATAGTGACTCTCTCAGCCAATCTGCTGTTTAACAAGCATTGTGTGTGTGTGTGTGTGTGTGTGTGTGTGTGTGTGTGTGTGTGTGTGTGTGTGTGTGTGTGTGTGTGTCTGTATGCGTGCGTGTGTATATTTTTGGGTGTATGTGGCATACCCCTGTGTATAATGAGGCTATGTGTTGTTATGTAAGCTTGTGCCTATGTAGTATGTGACAGGGTGAGGATTTGTGTATCACCATGATATATATATGCGGTTTTCTGTCTATGTATGTGTGTATGTGTGTATTCCTGTGTGTGTTGTGCGAGTGTGTTTGCATGTGTTGTGTGCGCCTATGTGTGTGTATATTTGTGTGTATGTATGTGTGTGTATGCATGTGTGCGTGTGTGTCTGTTTGTATTTGTGTGTGTATACGTGTGTGCCTATGTGTGTGTATGTGTGCCCTTCGTATTTGTGTGTGTGTATGTTTGTGTGTATGTGCATGTGTGTGTATATGTGCACGCGCGTATGTATATTTCTGTGTGTGTATGTGTCTGTGTCTCGTATGTGTGTGTATTTGTGTGTGTGTGTGTGTGTGTATGTGTATCTGTGTGTGTATGTGTGCATACGCGCGTATTGTGTGTGTATGTGCGTGTGTGTGTGTATGAGTATATGTGTATGTGTGCGTATGTGTTTGCATATGTAAGTGTGTGTGCTTATGTAAGTGTGTGTGTATATTTAAGTTTGTGTGTATGTGTGTGCATATAAGTGTGTGTGTATGCGTGTGTATGTAAGTTTGTGTGTAAATGTGTGTGTAATGTATGTGTGTGTGTGTGTGAGTGTGTGTATGTGTATGTGTGTGTGTGTGTGTGTGTGTGTGTGTGTGTGTGTGTGTGTGTGTGTGTGTGTGTGTGTGTGTGTGTATGAAAGGTGTTTTGTCAATGCTAAAATTTGGAACCGAAATTTGCGCTGAAGCTATGTACCGTGAAACATTGTGTTTCAATTACGTTTTCAAGATTTGATTTAAACAGACAAGAGCATTAATAATGAATATTGTTCAAACAATATTTTGAGGGAGACCTATAAATAATTAATGTAAACGTACGCTGGCATAGACAGCTTAATATGACGTTCGTTTCGCAATCATATGGTTTCGTGCTGGATTGAACCGCACGGAAGATTAATCAAGATTTTAAAGTGAAATTTGCTAGACGGAAACGAAAATAGTTGATGCATCATTTCCTAAATATTCTCTGAGTAATCTACAATGATGTTGCTGTGACAGCGCCAATAAGGTGTGGCTTTGGAAAAACCTTACGTCCATGTATGAGTTAAGCCCTCGACTTTAACCAGCTTCTCTCGTTGTCATTCTCCACTGTGACAAAGACGCAACCGACGAAAGAACGGATCTCATATGGATTTATCCAGGTACATGAACCCGTATAAGTAAAGCGAAAGCCTGATATACGAGAAAGCCATTCTCATTCGTAATGATGAACAGTGCATATAACAGGATCGAAGCCTGGAAGTCAACAACTGGAAATCTGCACATTGGTGACATGAATGAGCTGATCATCAATACGCAGAAAAGAGGTAGGAGTGTTTCTGCCTGACGAAGCAGCTACAATTAGCGTTTGCGATTCTTGAGTCCCCAAAGGAGAAACGTCCGAAAAAAAAATCCATGTTAAAGTCCATTAATGCTAACTTGTTGAAGACGCCATTCCCTGTAAACTTCACATTTCTGAAATACCTAAAATATCCTATTCTTCTCTAGGCAATTTTGGGGGAAGGGGCCAGTGACTAAATCGACCCAGTTCGCAAATGGTACTTAATTTATCGACCCCGAAATGATGAAAGACAAAGTCGACATCGGCGGAATTTGAATTCAGAACGTAAAGACAGATAAAATACCGCTAAGCATTACGTCCAGTGCGTTAACGATTCTGCTAGTGCACCGCCTTGAAATACTTAAAATATCGTAATGTCTGTACATGTGTGACTGCCTTCTTCGAACCCAGAAGAGTTAACAAGTAAAACAGAGACAGGCAGAAACAAGAAAAATGCCGCTGTTACTTGAATACTATACAAATATGTTTTTAAAAAGACTTTTCTTTTAAATTTACCAAAATTTAATTTTTCAATAATTTTTCAAAAATCTATTATTCATAGTTACAGTTGAAAAGATCTCAAGGATCGAAACCGGTTCTGTAATGTTCCTTATAAAAGTATTTTAGCATTTTCTG
>NC_068990.1:27323355-27326349 GCF_001194135.2 Octopus bimaculoides
TATATGTATATATATGTATGTATGTATGTATGTATCTATCTATCTGTCTGTCTCCTTTTCTTTCTATCTGTCTATCTATTATCTGTCGGTCTGTCTGTCTGTCTGTTTCTCTCTCTCTCTCTGTCTATATATACATGCATATGTATATATATATATATATATATATATATATATATATATATATGACATCCAATATACCTAAACATTCAGACGGTTGCACGGATCATTGATATTCGATTCGGTACGATAGCGATATAACGGAAGCTGTAAGATGATAGCTTACTTGTTAAACGTGAAAGCCTATATTCGAAGTTAACCAAATGTTAGTCACCTCTCGGTGGTTTCTGATTCAATTATTCCAAAGTGTAAGGTTCTCTTTCTTACAAAGTTGGATCACATAGCCAGGTATTGAAAGTATACTAGTCAGCATTAGGATGTTACTAAATATTTTTATTTCTTTATTGTCCACAGGGGGCTAAAATAGATGGGACAAACAAGGACAGACTAAGGGATTAAGTTGATTACATTGAGCCCAGTGCGTAAACATGATACTATGCCATCTTCAATACATCGTTAAAGTAACTGCAATTCAAACATCGGCTAAAAGATCACGATCAGGTGAGTTGTGTGGCTTTGTGGCAGTGTTAAAATCTATTTATTGTATGAGAGGCAGATTTGGTCAGTTCTGTGTGGAAAGAGCGTTGCCACTGAGAGGATGTTGGTAAACGTATCGTTCAAATTATTGCGTTCTCTATGTATCTATTTATGTAACACGTGTGATTAAGTATATCGTTGTGACTGCAGTACCGAAGCACTGATGGAGTAATCGGACAAGACTGGAGCTAAGTTGTTCTTCCCGGGAAGACGTTGCCTTCAATAATCAAAAGAGTTGCAGTTGTGAGGTTTCATGAACAAAACATTCTTCGACATCGCAGGTAATATATTCATACAAAGAAGCAGGTTTCTGTTCAATTAATGACGCATTCAGTTCAATATTTAAGATATCAGGAATTATGTACATTATTTACATTTGTTGGACATTTGTCCTCATCTTGTTTGTTGTTAACACAGCGTTTTCGCTGAACAACTCTCCAGCTTTCATCAGGTGTCTTGGGGAAATTTCGAACCCGGTAGTTGATGTTTTTTCCAACGGTTGTAATGGATCCTCTCAAGGACGAAGGCATGTCCTGCCCTTTCTGCTAATAAATCTATCTGTCTATCTATCTATCTATCTATCTATCTATCTATCTATCTATCTATGTATGTATCTATCTATCTATCTATCTATCTATCTATCTGTCTACCTGTTTGGCTGCCCTTACATGTTTATGTATATATATATATATATATGTATATATATGTTCAATGAAAAAATGCATTCTTACAAAGAGAAAAACGGAAGAAAGCCTAAGGTCGAAAAAAATGAAATATTCCTTGTGATCTGTGAACTTATAAGATTTTATTGGTGAGTTTTCCCCACTTGGAAATCAAAGGATTGAAAAATATGTTTTAGGTGAAAGGATTAGAAGTTATCTTGAAGTTTTTGCCGGTTGAATCCATTCAAAATCTTTTGTTTAACGTTCCACTTTCGAAATATTCAAATATGACTTTCGATTAAAGCATATAAAATGGTTGCCATCCAGTATAGTATTGCAAATACATCTTCAAAGCTATCACTCAGTCTATATGTACGTTAAGAAATAAGACATATATATATATATATTTTTGTATAGATTTAACCAATACTCTAATGTCAGTCAGCCAATCTTATCGATTTCGATCAAAGAGTATTTAGCATGGTTATATGTGACCCTTATTCTCATCTGCAATAGAACATTTTATACATACATACATACATACATACATACATACATACATACATACATACATACATACATACATACGTATATATATATATATATATATACATACATTGTGGCACTCCGTCGGTTACGACGACGAGGGTTCCAGTTGATCTGATCAACGGAATAGCCAGCTCGTGAAATTACTATATATTTACATAGTTTCGACTTGGTAGAAAAGACGAGCTACAACAAATATTCTGCTCAATACCACAGATTTGCTTATCAGTAGTTTGACCTTAACCAGTTGAGTATGTCCCTTATGTCCTGATGATATGTGCGTCTCTGATCACGAGCAGAAGTAGTCATGTGTTGAGAGGAATTCTTTAGTGTTTGAATTATTCACCTCTGGAAACATGGGTGCTTCGTTCAACATCTAAAACAACCCTTGTTCAAGGACCATTTGAGCTGGATGGGTTACTCAACCTGAACTCTACCTGGGCCACATCTGCAAGGTCATGGGTTGTTTATCTTGATAGGAGATCAATATGTTGCGCACATATGGTTGTGATGCATATACCTGGTGCACCGTCATCAGACAGGTAGCATGCTGGGCATATTGGGCTTCGTATATTTTACCCCAGTGTCACTTTGATGGCATGCACTGCTCTCTCACTCAATAATAATAATCGGTTTAAAAAGAGAGACTAACGTAAACACATCTTAAGAAAACTTTATTCAAAATCATTATTTAAAATTTTCTACCAAAATTAAAGAGAAATTAAAGGAGAGAGTAATATTTATTATTGAATACTAATAAATAAAATATGAAAACAAATAATAATTTACTGGCAAATAAATACAAGAATTGTTTGTCTAGTTTTATTTATTCTTCATTTATTTATTAATTTAGTTTATGTATTTCTTTATATGCATTTTTGTATATTTACTTTAATTTATTTATTTTTTTTATATATTTCAATTTATATTTTGGTTTTGAAAGGTTGTTTTTTCCCCGAAATTTACAGACATTTATGACATAATAAATACCGGTACGAGTAAATATGTTTTTCCCTTTATCATATGAATAACATTTTAAAACATATAACTTAATAATAATCATAAAAATATAAATTGTTTTAAAGTTGTATATACATATACATATATATATAACTTTAAAACAATTAATATA